>NW_015387250.1:514147-556060 GCF_001527695.2 Protobothrops mucrosquamatus | reverse complement strand
ATCTTTTTTTATTTGTTTGTTTTTCCTTATAGGAAAGGGTTTCAGTATTCCCTAAATGTATTTATTTTGAACCAGCTCTTTTGACAATAATGTGATCTATAGGCATCAGCAACTAGATTTATCTTCACACTTGAAAAAAACAAAAACCCGTGCTTGTTGATTTCTGCAAACTGAGACCCAGCAGCAAATTATGGCAATTATTTTTCTGACTAACAGTAATTTTTTTGTATAGACAAGACTGTGTTCCAATGTCTCTTTCTTCTTTACTGATAGATTGTTATTTGTCTTATTTTTTATACATGAGCTTAAGGTGCTTCCTCATATTTTCCCCCTTAACAACATGATTGAGATCTGGTCAGTCTGATTTCTCCTCCAACTTTGTTTTCAGTTGTGTAAGTAAATTAACGAAGAATTCAAAAAGCGAAAACATTTGTATACACCAATCTATTCAAACGTTATTTGAGGGGAAGATGGTGCCGCCCCCCCCCTTACTTCAGTTCTAATATCCTACTAACTTCCCTCCCGATAATAAAAAATAAATAAATTATTTATAAGTAAATAATTATTTTTATTCATAAATAAAAATAAATATTCCACCAGAATAAAAACAGCTGGCGTGTGAAGCAATTTTGCAGCTTTAAAATGGTTTCATCTATCACACTTCCACAAATGCAAGCTTGTTCAAGCTTCTATTTGCCATTTTCCTCAGCCAGACCCCTCGGCAGCTTTTCTCCAGCCTCTTCCTATCCCCTGAGGGTTTTAATTGTAGCTGGGAAAGCAAGTATTTAAGGAAGAAGTATTGGAAACATCGAGGGCTGCAATCAGAAAGAAATCCATATATTTTGGGCAGCAGAAGCAAATTTTTCCTCTCACTTCAATACTGAAGGCTTCTTAGCTTTTGAAGAGAGCAGTCAAGGGTTCTCAGGGTGTGATGTAGCAACAGTTCTGTGATTGGCTGCTGGGCCTTTGATTTTGTCCAATAAAATTCAGTAATTGCTCTGGCAGGAGGGAAACAGGGAGGAGTCTTTTGAAAAGCAGTTGGGTCAGTGGTGGGATTCAGCCAGTTCGCACCACTTCGGCAGAACCGGTAGCTAATTTTTTGTTGCCCAGGCCCAGAATGGACTTCCGGAAGTGGCATCCAGACAGAGAACTGGTTGTTCACATATTTGAATCCCACCACTGAGTTGGGTTGAAGGCAATAAAAGATTAGAGCATTCCTTAATATTCTCATTTTCTAAAGTTACCAGGTAAATCAAAGGATCTACTGTGGATTTCAGAATAGCAATAGCAAAAGCACTTATATACCGCTCACATAGTGCTCTACAGCTCGTTCTGAGCAGTTTACATATGTCAGCACATTGCCCCCAACAATCTGAGTCTTCATTTTACCAACCTCAGAAGAATGGAACACTGAATCAACCTTGAGCCAGTCAGGATTGCACTCCTAGCAATGGGCAAAGTCAGCCTGTAATACTATAGTCTAACCATTGCATCATCACGGCTCCTAGATTATTAGTTTCTATATCTGTTTTATTTGATGGTATGTTTCTCAGTTCTCTACTGATAGTCCTTGTTTAGCTATCACAATTAGGACCAGCAACTTGATCATTAAGCAGAACAGTTGCTAAGTGAAACCAAATTGTGCTTATGATCTTACTTCAGGTTTCCTTTGCTTTATAAACTAGTGAAGATTGTAAATATGAAGATTGGTCGTACAGTTATTTATTAATTACTGTTGTAACTGTGAACGGTCACTAAATGAAGCAGTTGCTAAATAAGGACTACCTATATCTTATTTGAGTTCTGTCTTATAGATACAAATCCTATGAATAAGAAGTAATTGGAAACAGTTAATAAACTTCTTTGAGGGTTGTTCAGAACCTTCTTGTATTTCAAGGGAATACATTTTCAAGCAGAACAGTCTATTTTTTAAATGTATTCTTTGTTTTTAAAATAATGACAAAAAGATGCAAAAATATTTTTTGGAAAAAGTGAAAAAATATAACAAAAGAAAAAGAAAAAAGATATAATATATCATCTTAACTGTTAATAGTTACAATTCTATAGATAGTTACTTGATGCAATTATTCAAATACATTTCTAATACATTGATATAACTATAATTTTAACTGTAGTTTATATAAATGAGTCCCACATTTCATTGCATTTGTCCATACAAAGTCTATGTCTCTAGGCAATCTACTCATAGGTGGCAGACAATCAAGTCTTCAATCCATTGGGTCAGTGGTGGGATTCAAATATGTGAACAACTGGTTCTCTGTGTGGATGCCGCTTCCGGAAGTCTGTTCTGGGCCTGGGCAACAAAAAACTAGCTACCGGTTCTGCCGAACTGGTGCGAACTGGCTCAATCCCATCACTGCACTGGATGAAAGGGGCCATACATTTATTTTTCCAATAATGCAATATTAGTCTTTTGGCCATGGTGAGGGCACGGAGAATCCATTTACGTTATCCGGTTGTCAGATTCCAGGTACTAAGTATGTAGCTATCCTCTGAAAAAATTGGCTTATGTGATAAATATTTTTTTAATTCTGAATTACAGGGTCTAGTGCAGTGATGGCGAACCTTTTAGAGACCGAGTGCCCAAACTGCAACCCAAAACTCACTTATGCATCGTTGGGTGCTGGGTGGGTGTGGCCCATTGGGTGGGTGTGGCCCATTGGGTGGGCGTGGCTGTGGTGGTAACAGCAGACTGGGTGGGATTAAAAAGTTCAATCAATCAATTCCAACTTTGCAAGATCTTTTTTTTTCCCTGAGAAGTTGAAATTGATTGATTGAACCTTTTTTTTTTGTACACGGTGGTGGAGGCCTAAAGCGAAAAGGTTTTATAAAACCCAGCTGAAGGCCTAGGACTGGGGCGACGGCATGCATTCCCACAGAGAGGGCTCTGAGTGCCGCCTCTGGCACCCGTGCCATAGGTTCACCACCACTGGTCTAGTGTTTGACCGAAACAAGGAATAAACCACAGGGAAAAAGTCTTCCAGAACTTTGAGAGAAAACTACAGTGGTTATCATTCATTTTAATGTATTGTTTTGTCACCTTTAAAGTCTTTTATGGTTCTGAATCTCTAGGATCGTCATTTCCCAATATCATCTGCATTCCCAATTAGTTTGAGTTGGGTGGTCACACTCCAGTTCCTTCTCTTAGGACAGACATGTCAAACTCGCAATGTCACGTGATGTCGCGCAAGGTATCAGAGCTTTTACCCCATTGTCAGCAATGGGGTGGGCGCAGTTTCCCAGTGACACGTCCGGCCCACATGCCGGTAGTTTGACACCCCTGTCTTAGGAGCTGCTTTTTGCAGTTATAGACCATTTGCTCTGAACTAGCTTGCCTCAGGACATCATAATGGCTCCTTTCCTCCTGGTTTTTAGAAAGTCTGTTGAAATATGGCAGTTCCATTAGGTCCCAGCGGTTGGGATGTTAAAATTGCTCCCTCCGGTGAATAATGGTATTTTTTTTTATTTTTGATCCTTTGATTATGAAATTCCTGTCTGTTCACTTGCTTCTTTTTCTTTTGCTAAGGATATGTTCTATTATTATTTATATCACTTTGTTCCATTGTTTGTTTATATCTGAATTTATGAAGTTGGGCATTATCCTTCACTCAGAGTCAGCTTTAGTTGGAATAGTTTAAAAGCTTTTTTAAAATATACTGTAGCTTACTAATTTTCTACAAAACATAAAATATAAAAAATGAATAAAAGTTTATTAAAAAGGGAAAACATAGGGGAAGGGAAAGTGCAAAAGAATAAAAAAAAACTAAACAGAAATAAAGACAGAATAGTTTCCAACTTTCTTCAAATAGTTACAAATATAATAGTTACAAATATAATAGTTACAAATATAAACAAATTAATATGTTCATCTAAAATTTGGTAATACCCAAGATTTCTATAATCATAAACATTTCTAATTGTCAAATCCCAAAATTAATATCATTTCTTTTGGTTATTAGCAAAATGTCCACAAGTGTTTTCTACTTAGAAACAAGGTAGCAGCTTAAAAGCCTTCTAAATAAATAAAACAGTACTTGAGACAATGAAAGCACACTGAATTGTCTTGCTTCCCAAACACATTTTCCCTAATTCAGAACTTTCAAAGAAAAGCAATCAAGATACTCCATCTGCTGGAGAATTTGTGCAGCATATTTGCAAGGAAATACATTGATAGCCAATACACAAGGAGATTCCTTTGTGTTCTGTAAATACTATAAACATTTTATTTGTTTCTTTGTTTGTAAAATTTATTGGCCACATATCTTACCGCAGGATAATTCTAGGTGGCTTACAACCTAAAAAAAACTTAAACCTATACAAAAGCTAAAGCACATAAATCAAATACTCTGAAGATCCAAATACTTGACCCAATTAAAATATGGGGAGGACAGAAGCAGGATCGGGGGTGGTGGGGAGGACAAGGATCTGTTTTTAATCTATCAATCACCTCCACCTTGATGCTCCCCTGTGGGAGCCCATTCTATTTCTATTAGTAAAATACAATTAGGTATTTAGGCAGAAGATCAAAACTAAATATTGCAAATACTTTTCAATAATAATATTAGAAAATTATTTTATGCCAGATCATTGCATATGGGAAAGGCAATAGATCCATTACCAAAATGGCCATTTATTGCAGGGTTTTTGGTTAGATATTTTATTTTATTTTATTATTGTTACATTTTAACACTTTTACTGTAAAGGAAGTGAAAGCTGCTCAGAGTCCTGTTGGATTGGAGCAGCATATAAACCTCAGTAAATAAATATTTTTTATAAAGAACCAAATGAAATACAATAGACTGTTTGATTGCTGGACTGAGAAAATGGAATGCAAATGAAGGATGAGATAGTCAGGGTGACTTTGAAAAGGATTACAAGTGTATTTGGAGTGTACCACAGTGCAACATTCCATTATGCAGGGCCTATATACAATTTTATATAACTGGAATGTAAACCTAACGAAGCCATCTCAATATGTTTTATTGTCTTAAGATAGCGTATCACATAAATGAATAAACCAAATCTGTAAAAGCATGATATTTATCATATATGAATCTTTCTACTGTTTTGCAGGATTGTTGTTACTGCATTTACAGTTGATTAGTTTTTATAGTGAAAGTTGTACACAATTATAAGACAGCCCAAGTTGTTACAAGCTCTTTTATTGGTTCATATTTATTTTGCTATCTCAGGCAATCTCAGATTGTTTATGCAATCACATTGGAACAATTATAGACATTTCAGAAACTACAATCCATATTTACTCAGACCTTGTATATATAATTAGATTGCTAATTAGTATTACCGTATTTCAGTGCATGTCCAAGTGGTAAACTATTATTTTCTGAAACTAAGATAGCATTTACTCCTTTAATTGATATTTGATTCATTGGTCTCCTTCTACAATAATATTTTGTTTTTTCAATAGTTATTATTTGATTTATTTTACAGGTGAGTTCATTTATTATTTATAAGAGGATTCTTTTTATTTGTTTTTTTATTGTTATGTCCCCAGAGCCTTTGTAAATAAGCAGCATAGAAATAAAGTTTTTGTTAGTGTTTTCTGTTTGTGTGTTTGTGTGTGTGTGTGTGTGTGTTGATGTTACCCTGGCAATAGCACAGAGTCAAGCAGAATCATTTAAGCAGAAAGACAGATAATTTACCTTCCAAGATCACATATGAATTACAAATAATATAGAGCAAATTAATTGTGTAACTGCTTATGACAATAGCAATGTTGTAAATGTTATTAACAAAGAATATCAACTAATTGGCCAATCATAAATTGTTTTTAATTGCACTGATTAAATGATTATCAAAATATGCAACCAATATACAACCAAATAATAATATATATTCTTATATTTACCATATATACTCACATATAAGCCCATCCATAGATAAACTGAGCCTCCAATTTTTAACCAAGATACTTCATTACCTGTGGATAAATCAACCTTCAAAATTTTCATTTTTTTAAATGTTTACAGTTGGTCTGTCTGTAGGTAGTACATGGTTCATCCATGTTTCATGTTATTTTGATTAAAAATTTGATGGTCAGTTTATCTGTGAATGGGCTTATCTATTGAGTATATATGGGATATATCAGTTCTTAAAGAAAGTACTACAATAATGCATATACTCAAGGATAAGCCAAACCCAATCTTTTTGGTGATTTCAAAATTATATTTTTTAAAACAGACCTAGAAAATCCCTTTTGGTTACTGGGAGAGACTGCTAAAAATTGTATCTTTATTTTGGTAGAGTTCCATATTCCAAATAAAGGACAAGAAAAGTTAAATTAATCAAGAACATTTTATAAAATACAAGAAAAATAACAAGTGGTGTTTTATTGAAGCAAAGAAATACCAAGAATATGCTGATTATTAAACCATTGTTTTAATACCATTCTTAAAATCTGAAGACTGACTTTCCAATTACATAAAACTATCATCTTTGCAGCACTCCAAGCTCAATACAGCAAAGCTAAAGCTCTTCACAATATGAAAAAATTCCATATTTAAAAAATGCAATTCAACATGACATTGAGATGTTTAATGTCTTTTCAAAATCATATTAATATACAATATATATTGAGACCAAAACCAGAGTATATAACAAAACAAAATCAAATGATATAAGTTAAATATTGCTTCCATGGCCAATATAAAAAGTTTAAATATTCTTTGTATCCAAATAATATTGTCTGATGAATTAGTTTTAGCTTTAAATCATATTTCATATTTTTAATACCTGGGCCCATTGACCCTCCAAAATTGGATATTCTAATTATTCCTTCCACAGATCAGCTCAAATATATAGGTAATACTAAATATATTTCACTTTTTAAAACACTATGAAACTGACTTCCCTTCAAGGACAGCATCTCTTTCAGAAACTAAAATTACAAGTATCTGAGAGACTGCTAAATGTAGGCCAAACTGTTTAGTAAATGCATGTTTCATTGTAATATTGTATATATTGCTAAGCATATGTATCTATTACTAAGACAATTTAAAGAAAAGATCTTTGTTTAGCACAAGCATTCCTACAGAACATCTTTTCTATTTCAGATTTGAGTTTATAACGCAATATCAGCCTCACATGTGATTCAAGATCATATCATATCATATCCACTTATCTATTAATAACCCAATATACTTTGAGTCTTTCAAAGCTTCTTCCTAGGGTGCTACATAGTTGATCCATTACCACTGCCTTGACAACCTTTCAAAAAAGGAAAGGTTGAAGAATAGCCATGAGTTACCTAGGACTTCAGGATCCAAAATTGGCCTCCGAGAAAGGGGCACACTACCACCCACCCTTTCCAATTTGTTGGCAGCTGCCTCTCACCACAGGGAGTTGTTAACAAACTCATATCCATGCAATGCAGTCTCTTTAACCCCACCATTTCTTTGAAATACAATGCCACCTCATATTTTTTTTAGTTCTTCCCATCATGACCTGTCCCATACTGATGGCAAATACAACTAGATAGAACCAGTCTTGTTTTTTTGTTTTGGCAATGCTTACTTGTTTGTATTATTTCTTTGGAAGGCCTTCATGGAAAACGAGGCCGTTCATGAATTGCTGACTGAAACATATCAGCAAGGAATTGTGTAGAAGGGTAATACAGTAGGTACAAGCTTGCATTTACCAAACATCCCAATAAATGTCTGCTGAAGATCTTATGGATCATTTCTCTGCTTCATTTAACAAATGAGTAAGAAAAAGATCTTCCAAATTGTGGAAACAGTTAAAGAAAAAAAATGGCTGCCTATGCAGAAACTGATTTAAAGATGATATATTAAAAGTGTCTGCCTATACTCACACTCATGCTTGAGGGAGAGGTGTGTCAATGCAGTCACCAGATATGAGGGGTGTCTTCACCCCATATTATTAGTCAAATTTGATATGTTATATTGAAATAGGCAAATTTAGTATACTATATCATGCGAATACTTAATGCAACCGCTAGGGTCTATTTAACCTAGGCCAGGGGTAGGCAACCTTGGCTCTTTTATGACTCGTGGATTTCAACTCCCAGAATTCCTGAGCCAGTTTGACTGGCTCAGGAATTCTGGGAGTTGAAGTCCACGAGTCATAAAAGAGCCAAGGTTGCCTACCCCTGACCTAGGCAAGGGTGGGATCCTTGATGGTCTTTGAACTTGGTTGTTTTCTTGCAGATATTTCATTACCAAACTAGGTAAGATCATCAGTGCTAGTAAAGAATGGGGTTTGCCCTGGAAAGCAGCTAGAATACACAATGAGTGCAAACTGAGTAAATATGCTCTGAAAATAAATACTAGGTAGTTAAATCAGAACATTTTGAACAGGAACTGAAAGTCTTTCAGTCAATTCACTACCCCCTTGGTTGCTGTTATAGTGATTGAAAAAAATATGGGCACTAAACAGCCAGTTCTGAAAAATTAATCAGATATTTTTCCCACATAAATAAATAAGATTCAAGATTCCTGGCTCAAGGTAAGAACCATTGATTTTAACGGGAGACATTTAAGCATGAGTTTATTCTTTAACATAAATTATTGTACCAAAATCCTTACAATGTAGTTGTATACATGTCTATTCATGTATAGTATATTAGAAAGAACTTGTTTCCAGATAAGTGTGTACACACCTGTACCCTTAGGCTGTAATAAATATGATCAAGGTTTTGTACCATCACTTGTCTTAGTCTATGCAATGATAACTTTGTCATTGTTTTCTAAATGATCAATGTTTACAGATAATTAAGTATACCTGCAAATGTTTTGTTTCTTCTTGATCTATACCTGGGTGTTCAGAAATAGAGTACATCTTTTAATAGAGAACATTCAGTATATTTGATGAAACAATCATAGTGCACCAAAGCTTATGCCAAAACTTTATGAATAAAGTGTACAAAGATTTTTTTTCTGCTACAACAAACTAACATGATTGAAGTGATACGGTGTAAAGCTACACACAAACTGTCCACAGGGGCTTTCTTCCAAGTCTTAAACTCATTTACTTCAAAGTCCAGTTTATAGGGTTTTTTTTCTAAAGTATGGTATGTGCAATCGCTTCTTGGATAAATGTATAAAAAGTAAGGTTTATTTAATGGATCAATGGATCCTGTCCCAAAGGTAAGAGTAAATAAATAAATAAGTTGTACTGGTATCAATTCTTCTGAGGGATCTCTCAGTGCATTTCAGATTGAGATTAATTAAAATCTCCAGAGTAATATACTTTTTCAAAGTGGGAATTCTTATGGAATTTCAATAGGCAGCATAGTTTTCATGTCTCCCCCTTTTTTTAATCTTTCCTGAAAATCATCAATATCTAATACATTCCAAATAAAGCACATGAATTAGTTATCTGCATCTGTTAATTAAATTAACCCCAAAGATTGAAATTCTATGAATATTTGTGGGAGGTGGCAAAAGGCCATTAAAATGTTTCTGTCAAGGGTGCTAACATCGGATGTTCTTGCTTTGACAACAGATGGAAATGCAGTCATTTTCTCTATTGCTTTTAAAATTAGTTGCTGCTGGGAGGGGGAATAGGGATGAAAGTCCAACTAGTTATAACAATAATAACTTAGTTGTGGGAACCCAAGGACATTGGGCCCAGAGCTGATAGTGTTTTGGCAGGCTGGAGAGCTGGGGAGAAAGCCCGTGCTTCAAGCTAATTGGGGAATGTGATTTATGACTGTTTATTGGAGGAGGGAATTGCACTTTGTTACTTTGTATCCAGGGGAGGGGAATTTAGTTTCTGGTTTCGACTATGTAGTGCCCATACTTTGTTTCTTGAATAAAAGATTCTTTAAGGTAAACAATGCCTCGAAGTTCTTTTGAAGGGTTTCATCTATCGGAACCATGACAGTTTCATTTCTTCCTATTTCTTGTAGATTCAGCTTTGATTATTCCTTGGATGCCATGAGTTTACTATTTTAAAAAAAAAAAGGTTTTATACATCTTTTTAAGGCTGCAGCCCTATGGAACCAGAACCTGGGGAATAAGCCTTCTTGCCCGCAGTTTGAGGTTTATACCGCAGGATCAATAAACATGCCCAGGACTGACATCTCTGTTTGTTTTAAATCCAAATACATCTGTTTGAAACGGACCCGATCGGTGAACCTGCCTAGCGCGGGTCTGGCGCTTCTGCCTCCAAGACGACTTTTCCCAAGTATGGGTTACGCACCCTTTTCCTTCTTGACTTTTGCTCTAGCTCTCCCGACGGTGTCTACGAAAACGAGCGACACCGAAAGGCTTGCCGTCCCGCTAGTTGCAAGCTTCGCATAAACGATGACAACGGCTCAGAGGGCTTTCCCCCCCCCGCCCTGCCCTCCCCTTCCCCGCGAGCGAACGGGGTAGATATGTGAAAACAATATCAGGCTTATCCGTCAGAATGAACGTCGGCGCATAGCCAGGCGTGCAGTANGGCAGGACTGGCCTAGGGGTATTTTAAAGGGGTTTTAAATTAAATTTTTAGTAGAAGCGGCCAAATTTAAATATTTATTTTTAATCTTTTTAAATTTTGTATTGTATTACTGTTTTAAACTGGCTGTAAGCCGCCCTGAGTCCTCCGGGAGAAGGGCGGGGTATAAATTTAATAAAATCTAAAAATCTAAATCTAAAATTTGTATTATTTCTTTGGAAGGCCTTCATGGAAAACGAGGCCGTTCATGAATTGCTGACTGAAACATAACAGCAAGGAATTGTGTAGAAGGGTAATACAGTAGGTACAAGCTTGCATTTACCAAACATCCCAATAAATGTCTGCTGAAAATCTTATGGATCATTTCTCTGCTTCGTTTAACAAATGAGTAAGAAAAAGATCTTCCAAATTGTGGAAACAGTTAAAGAAAAAAAAATGGCTGCCAATGCAGAAACTGATTTAAAGATGATATATTAAAAGTGTCTGCCTATACTCACACTCATGCTTGAGGGAGAGGTGTGTCAATGCAGTCACCAGATATGAAGGGTGTCTTCACCCCATAGTATTAGTCAAATTTGATATGTTATATTGAAATAGGCAAATTTAGTATACTATATTATGCAAATACTTAATGCAACCACTAGGGTCTATTTAACCTAGGTTAGGGTGGGGTCCTTGATGGTCTTTGAACTTGGTTGTTTTCTTGCAGATATTTCATTACCAAACTAGGTAAGATAATCAGTGCTAGTAAAGAATGGGGTTTGCCCTGGAAAGCAGCTAGAATACACAATGAGTGCAAACTGAGTAAATACAGTATGCTCTGAAAATAAATACTAGGTAGTTAAATCAGAACATTTTGAACAGGAACTGAAAGTCTTTCAGTCAATTCACTATCTCCTTGGTTGCTGTTATAGTGATTGAAAAAAATATGGGTACTAAACAGCCAGTTCTGAAAAATTATCTGAAAAATTAATCAGATATTTTCCCCACATAAATAAGATTCAAGAATCCTGGCTCAAGGTAAGAACCATTGATTTTAACGGGAGACATTTGTTTATTCTTTAACATAAATTATTGTACCAAAATCCTGTACACATGTCTATTCATGTATAGTATATTAGAAAGAACTTGTTTCCAGATAAGTGTGTACACACCTGTACCCTTAGGCTGTAATAAATATGATCAAGGTTTTGTACCATCACTTGTCTTAGTCTATGCAATGATAACTTTGTCATTGTTTTCTAAATGATCAATGTTTACAGATAATTAAGTATACCTGCAAATGTTTTGTTTCTTCTTGATCTATACCTGGGTGTTCAGAAATAGAGTACATCTTTTAATAGAGAACATTCAGTACATTTGATGAAACAATCATAGTGCACCAAAGCTTATGCCAAAACTTTATGAATAAAGTGTACAAAGATTTTGTTTCTGCTACAACAGACTAACATGATTGAAGTGATACGGTGTAAAGCTACACACAAACTGTCCACAGGGGCTTTCTTCCAAGTCTTAAACTCATTTACTTCAAAGTCCAGTTTATAGTTTGTTTTTTTCTAAAGTACGGTATGTGCAATCGCTTCTTGGATAAATGTATAAAAAGTAAGGTTTATTTAATGGATCAATGGATCCTGTCCCAAAGGTGATAGTAAATAAATAAATAAGTTGTATTGGTATCAATTCTTCTGAGGGATCTCTCAGTGCATTTCAGATTGAGATTAATTAAAATCTCCAGAGTAATATACTTTTTCAAAGTGGGAATTCTTATGGAATTTCAATAGGCAGCATATTTTTCATGTCTCCCCTTTTTTTTAATCCTTCCTGAAAATCATCAATATCTAATACATTCCAAATAAAGCAGATGAATTAGTTATCTGCATCTGTTAATTAAATTAACCCCAAAGATTGAAATTCTACGAATATTTGTGGGAGGTGGCAAAAGGCCATTAAAATGTTTCTGTCAAGGGTGCTAACATCGGATGTTCTTGCTTTGACAACAGATGGAAATGCAGTCATTTTCTCTATTGCTTTTAGAATTAGTTGCTGCTGGGAGGGGGAATAGGGATGAAAGTCCAACTAGTTATAACAATAATAACTTAGTCGTGGGAACCCAAGGACATTGGGCCCAGAGCTGGTAGTGTTTTGGCAGGCTGGAGAGCTGGGGAGAAAGCCCGTGCTTCAAGCTAATTGGGGAATGTGATTTATGACTGTTTATTGGAGGAGGGAATTGCGCTTTGTTACTTTGTATCCAGGGGAGGGGAATTTAGTTTCTGGTTTCGACTATGTAGTGCCCATACTTTGTTTCTTGAATAAAAGATTCTTTAAGGTAAACAATGCCTCGAAGTTCTTTTGAAGGGTTTCATCTATCGGAACCATGACAGTTTCATTTCTTCCTATTTCTTGTAGATTCAGCTTTGATTATTCCTTGGATGCCATGAGTTTACTATTTTAAAAAAAAAAAGGTTTTATACATCTTTTTAAGGCTGCAGCCCTATGGAACCAGAACCTGGGGAATAAGCCTTCTTGCCCTCAGTTTGAGGTTTATACCGCAGAATCAATAAACATGCCCAGGACTGACGTCTCTGTTTGTTTTTAAATCCAAATACATCTGTTTGAAACGGATCGGATCGGTGAACCTGCCTAGCGCGGGTCTGGCGCTTCTGCCTCCAAGACGACTTTTCCCAAGTATGGGTTACGCACCCTTTTCCTTCTTGACTTTTGCTCTAGCTCTCCCGACGGCGTCTACGAAAACGAGCGACACCGAAAGGCTTGCCGTCCCGCTAGTTGCAAGCTTCGCATAAACGATGACAACGGCTCAGAGGGCTTTCCCCCCCCCGCCCTGCCCTCCCCTTCCCCGCGAGCGAACGGGGTAGATATGTGAAAACAATATCAGGCTTATCCGTCAGAATGAACGTCGGCGCATAGCCAGGCGTGCAGTAATCTGACCCGACACCTCCAAACTATCTGCGCTATGTATCTGCCGCCTGATTTGCCAGATCTTCCCGAGAAAAAGTCGCCGGGTGCTTGATACTGGAGAAAAAAAGAGGTGGAAGAGCCTCCCTCCAGCCTCAGGTTTTTCTCTCCCCAGATAGAGATCGCTGCTCGCGTCTCAAGCTGGAGGGGTTGTTTTTTTTTCTCACCGCAAAAAGAACACGCCAAACGATCTCCACGGCGATTGCTTATAATTCGCATTTCTAAGGCCTCCCAACTCTTCCACGAGGAGGAAAGAAATCTCCCCAAGTCTCCCATTAAGAGAACATCCCTTTTGAGAACTGGGCCCCCGCAAAGGATTAATAATAAGCCAGGCAACGTGGTGTTGCTAAAAGGCTCTGCCTTAAGTTACTATTCAGTTCATTTCCAAATATTAAGAGGTGGGTGTCCGTTTTTGAACGCTGTTCTTTAATGTTCTGGGCAGGGAAAAGAGGTGTCTTAGATTGGCTTTTGAGGCGAGCCTTCCCGCAACCTAAGGACGCTCAGATGTGCTGAAATACGAAGCCCACGGTCCCGATCAACTTGTCCGTTAATCGGAGGATGTAACCACCGCCAATCCCTGGGGGAGGGCAGGGTGTTCTAGAATAAATTGGACACCTTGGGCAGTTTTCCTGCATCGCCTTCTCCTCCTCCTAAAGTTGCAGCTCACGTCTCTCCAGGGAACGAAAACACCGAATCCGAAATGATAATTATTTTTCTTTTTAAAAACAACTTCCCCAAGCATTATAGTAAATGTGGGGTTCTTTTTGTTCATTTCGAGCGAGGGACGGGCCCTTTACCTAACATTAAATTGAAGAGGGCGGAATTAATCCTTATCACTAAGATCTGCTCAATACTGTAAAAGATTTCTTTGGAAGTTGCTTGTCCTGACCTACAAATGACTTCTCACTTCTTTCCCGGATTTTCTGAATGCTTATTCGAGGCTGCTGGAGCGCAAAGATGTGATCTGAAATGGTGGGGTTGGCGGCCGGTTGGGCACAAATTAAGGAAGCCAATAGTGTGTGTGTGTGTGTGTGGAGGGGGGTGGGAAGGATCCCACCAAGAAAGGTCGCTAACGGGGTTCCTAGATGCCCAATGAAGAGAAAAAGCCGATGGTTTCCAAATATTATTTCACAGTTTTAAAAATAGATTTTAATGATTGAATCAGTATCGGAAACCTTCAACTGTTCGGGAAAGCGAATTTCAGTCTCCTGGACGGCTTCTATCTTCCTCACTCTTGGAAGTAAATTTCAAGTGTGGATGAGGACTCACAGTCATCCAGGCAAAGGTGTCTGAAGATTGAAACATCGTTAACTGGACACATTTTTGTTAGCTTGAGACTGCTGATCCAAGCAGCTTCACCCATCAGAAATTGATGAAACACACATTTACACAACGCAGTTAATCCGCATACCAAATTGGCTGTTTTCTGTGTTCCCGCTACAAATCGAAGTATAAGATAACTAAAAGACTGGGTTTACACATCATGCTTTCACCACAAAAACATAAAACAACCTAAACAAACCAAGTTTAATATGCTCACATATAGCCAGAAGATCTTTTACTTGACTTGTAACCCATGTTCTATCATATGAAGACAGTACAGCCATTGAATCTTAGAACTAACTTTGGTTCAGCAAGAAGTAGATTGGCTTACATTGATGCCTTCCATAACTCTGATTATTTTTTTAAAAAAAAAACAATCTCTTGACTGAGGACCCTGCTATAGGCTAAACGCAGGTGTGAAGTGTATGTGCGCGTGTTCATTCATTACCTCCCCAGTATCTGGGGGCAAAACGACCCTCTAATATTCCAGCGATCCGCCACAGGTTTCCAGCCTGTTCCGCGCCAGATCCTTCAGAACCGAGCGTTAGGATCAACGCCATTTACTCCGCAGTTCCCTGCCAATGGGGTTCCAGACCGAGAGGAAAGCTGAAAATGAAGAGAAAGAGTTGCATCGCCCGGACTTTCAGGATGTGCGTTTGTGGAGCCCGCTACGTTAGGAAACGGACCTGGGCTTTGGCGTGCAGGAGTTTCAAATTCAGGTCCTGCCACTGCCAGGTGCAAGTATAAAGTGGTAACATAATGAAAAGGTACATTTTCCCCGCCGGCTATCCTGCTAGAGGTCTCCTATACTGCTACCCACCCCCCCTGCAGCGGGCAAGTTAACTGGCTGGGCAGCCTCGCCCTCTCTTGTTCTCTCACCTCTTTTCTTACGGGATCTGTAGTAGAAACCGCGGCGTCCCCAGTTCGGGCCCGCACCTCCCCTTGCCGGGCTACTTCTTCCCGTCCGCCCCGCTCGTTTGGCTCAGCCCGCAGAACCCACTCTCCGCGTCCTTCGGTTCGACCCCGCACCCCGCGATCTTTTCTCCCCCAAATCCGCCCCTTCCTCTCCTCCCCCCCCCCCGCCCCCAGCTGAGCGCTCTCGACCGCTGGGAGAGACAGGAGGAGCGACCGAGCGAGCGAAAGACCATCCTTTTCTCTCCCAGCCCGGCCGGTGCTCCCGTGTTGGCTGGCTTTCCAGGCGTTGATTGGCAGAAGGTTGACAGTGATGGGCAGGCGGCCTTTTCCATGGAAACGGAGGGGCAGCCAATCTGGCGAGGCCAATAGCAGCAAATAAGAAGCAGAAAAGGCGACGACGGCGAAGAATGTGCGGGGGGGGGGTAGATCCGTGGTTGGGGGCATCTGGGGGCTTTCCTCATCCTCCCTCCCTCCCTCCCTCCTCCTTCGCTTCTTTCCCTTCTCTTCCTCCTTCTCACACACACATTCTCCTCCTCCCTCCCTCCCAAACTTCAGGCCACCGACGGAGCGCGGGGCATTCTGCTTCCCAGCGCCCGAGCGCAGCACGCGTGCGGCAGCGACGGCGCTGCAGCTGCTGCTGTTACATGTCCTCCGAGCGACCGTCTGAAGGGTCGATGTGAAGGGATTTTTTAAAAAAGTAAAATCAAATTAAAAAAAAGCAAGGCGAGAGCGGCGTTGGCTTCCTCGGCTGGAGAGCCAGATCGCCTCCTTCTTGGCCCCTCTGCGCCCGTCCAGGAGACGAAGAGTCAAGACTCCGGCTGGGCTCCAGATTCAGGGGACAAGAGGCGGGCGCCGAAGTCCAGGGAGCCCGGCGTCGAAGGCAGGGCCGAAGCTCTCCATTCGCCGGAGCCGCGGAGGAGAAGAGGCGACTCGGCCCAGGAGCCCGCCCAGCCGGCCGCCTCCATGTTTCAGCTGCCGATCCTCAACTTCAGCCCGCAGCAAGTGGCCGGGGTGTGCGAGACGCTGGAGGAGAGCGGCGACGTGGAGCGCCTGGGGCGCTTCCTGTGGTCGCTGCCGGTGGCGCCGGCGGCGTGCGAGGCGCTCAACCGGAACGAGTCGGTCCTCCGCGCCCGCGCCATCGTGGCCTTCCACGGCGGCAACTACCGCGAGCTCTACCACATCCTGGAAAGCCACAAGTTCCCCAAGGAGTCGCACGCCAAGCTGCAGGCCCTCTGGCTCGAGGCGCACTACCAGGAGGCCGAGAAGCTCCGCGGCCGGCCCCTGGGCCCCGTCGACAAGTACCGCGTGCGCAAGAAGTTCCCCCTGCCCCGCACCATCTGGGACGGCGAGCAGAAGACGCACTGCTTCAAGGAGCGCACCCGGCACCTGCTCCGCGAATGGTACCTGCAGGACCCTTACCCCAACCCCAGCAAAAAGCGCGAGCTGGCCCAGGCCACGGGACTCACCCCCACGCAGGTGGGCAACTGGTTCAAAAACCGGCGCCAAAGGGACCGGGCCGCCGCCGCCAAGAACAGGTCAGTGGCTCGGAGCCGGGACGCAGGAGGAAGGCGACGGGGAAGGGCGGGTAGCTGAGCTCTGCCCGGGATTCACCCAGCAGCCACAGGCTAAACCTGGGTCAGCCTTGCGGTTGTTGAGTGTCAAGGAGCACGCCGTGCCCTGAGAAATAAATCTGATTGCGTCCTAACTTGATGGGCTGCTTGGCACTGCTCGTTAAATCCACTGGATCTATGCGTTTCCCAGCCTCATTTTAGGCTAGGTTCTCCTGTGATGGAGACTCCAGTGAGACCAGCCAAAAATGCAAATAGGATCTATTTTCTATTTACACGTTCGGTGCGGGTGTCCGGTTTCTGTGAGTTCTGCTCCAGAATACACAGGGTTGGAACCCAGTTGTAATCCTGAGCGTATTTATCTGGAAGAAAGACCATGCTCCTAACTCTTAATCAGAGGTCAGAGGAATATTCTGCACACTTGTGATATGGTTATGATTATGGCCGCACAGTCAGTCAGTCAGATGGATTTTGCATTTTTGTCCACCTATTCAATATTTCTCCAGGGCCTGGGATAGGCAGATTTGTTGTTTAAATTATTATTGTTGTTATCGTTATTTGCCAAAAATGCTCAAAAGAGTCTCCTTATTTGAAATCCTGTCTCAAAAATCTTAGCTGGTTCTACAGGAACAGGAAGCGAGGAGATGAATTGGGCTCCTTCCACCATGCTCATAATATAGATTGATGTCAGTTTTGTTGATGTTGAAGTTTTGCTTTTATGATATACAGTAGTTGTCAACATGGAATCAGAAAATTTGACTTTGCAGGAATAGTGGTCTGTTGTAGCCTCTGGGATTTTTTATTTAACAAGTCATTTTTTTGAGGATCGCAAAGGCAAATGTGCTTGACAGGCACAGCTTTTCACTGTTGACATGTATGCAGGAGTAACCATTCTAACTGCATGCAGTTCATTTCTTTTCAAAGTAATTTTTTATTAATTTTAAATGTTTTTTATTTCCTATTGTACTCATTTAAGGAAGGATTTTTAAAAAGAATTTTCATAGGTAAATACTCCCAATAGGAAGACATGAGTTACAGATTAATATATTGCTATCTGCTTACTTTTAACAATTAAATATCAATGAATACACAAAATTGAGAATTAATGAAATTCTATGTAAGTATATAATGGCGGTTATTTTTATATATAATATTTTAAGGCAATTATTTGACATAGCTGAACTCCATTCTGAAACATCTTTTAGTAGCAGGTGAAGAGATGTAGTTTAAAAAAACTGCAAAATGATTTTTAAATTAATTAAAAATTCAAAGAAATTATGGCAATTGTGTAACATACAATTTTAAACTCCAATGAAATGAAACGTTATAATTTTCATAATTGTAATTTTCTTTGACATTTTTCATTTCTACTATTTATTCAACATATACTTTGAACAAAGGCAAGAACTGAAATGTAAAACATATATGGGATTCCAACTTAACTTGATTTTATTAAAATATGGCTTACTTAGGTTTAACATACAAGCTTGCATTTTGTTAGACAAATAAAGCTTTACAGCATATGTACATTCAACTGCAGCAAAACTACCAAAAGAGTTAAAAATAATGATATCTTAAGTTTTAAAGCTTTTTATTTAAACAGCTTCAGTATAAAGCACACATCTTTCTCATGAAGCCAAATCATTATCCTTTGTTCCATTTCTGTGAAGATAGCTGGCAGCTAGGATATGCCCATTCTACAAACTGTAATGGTTTGTAGAATGTAGGTGATAGTGTATGTGGCTTTATGATAAAACACTTTAAGGTATGCATGCCTGTATAGGAATAAATAAGGAATAAACCAAGAAGGAAAGAATGTGCTTTAAATAAAAGCCTTGCTCTAATAGAAGAGAATTTCTGATCCATTTAGACATGTTAATTAGCACAAATGACCTCTATTTTTTAGGAGGCAAACAATGGCTCCCCATTCATGACTCTGTTGTGTCAAAGTGCAGGAATGTAAAACAATTTGGTCCTATTGACTTCCACAATACTCAACTTAAATCTATGAGACATGATACGCAGCTAGGGGCTATACTAAAATACTATCTTTTCCTATATACTTCCTGGAGAAATTCTATATTAATCCGAAGTTTACTTGGGCAATATGAATTTTTCCAGGTTTAACTGGAATGTATTGTTCCTAACATAAGTTATCTCAAGGACAAAATGTATGAGAAAATTAATTTGGGGTAATACCATCATTTAAATTCTTGAATTTTCATTAAGATGATTAATAAGAATTAGCTTATTAATTATAAGCTATTTTTCATAACAGAACTGGATAACCAAATATCACTGAGTTTAGCATTTCCCAAAGTGCAGCCTTAAGTACATGGTTTCCTTAAATCTTCTAAGACCACAAAAAGTCAGTGAAGCAAAACTATAATAAAGGCTTAGATGTTTGGTGTGGTTAGGATACAGCTAGGGCAGAGATGAAGACAAAGAATACAGCATATCTTGCTTAGTTAGGTAATCATTTCCATAATTTGCCTGTGCCTGTTTTTTAAAGTAATTAAAATAAAATATTTTTTGTTCTGTAAATTTGGAAGTACAATTAAAATGGGTTATTTTCTGCTGTCTTGAAAGCTAAGTTCATAAAATATCCTTTCTGTTTCTATGGGTGTTTAGATTTTATAAATATAATGAATATAAAGAAATGTTATGTAAAATAAGAGGGAGTATAAAAATAAGAAGTGTTTAGAAGGGTTATTTGTACAATTGATGGGCAAGATCATTTTAAGTTTCATAGGAACAGGTAATTGAAAGATAGTATCCTCACAGTAGAAAAAAATGTCTTCTTAAACTCATGTACACACAATCCAGTTCTATTTTCATTTAAATGATTGGAACTGGGAAGATAAACAATAGTTTGAAATAAAGAATCAAAAACTTAATTACTTCAGATAAGATGTTAAGACTTCAGATGCATACATGTATTTTTATTTATCCTTAGTGTAATCCAGAATAGATTTGGAAAATGTAATTTCAGGAAGAATTTACCCAATTAAATCTTATTTGTGGTATTCTGTTATTATTTGACAGTATAATTGTGGATATTGTTTTCACTCACATTGCCCACTTCTGCTAGATTAATATAGTTACCTTCTTTGTTCTAAGAGCAGTAGTCAGGCATAACAGCAATTATAGCTTGATGAAAGTGTGAGATAATAGTAGTACTAGAAATGTATTTTATACACATATTTTATTTCAGCTCTGAATGTTTTTTTTTCCCTTGAAACAATTTTTACACCATTTTCTTAAATACTTTGATAGGTATATTTTTAAAAGGGTGCTTTGCATTTTTTGGGGTAGCATATTTATTCCTCAGACATACCGGTATCTATGATGTGAAGTTTTGTTAATACTGAATTTACATGTGAAGTAACTGTTACTTGCAAAAGAAAAAGAAAGCATAAATATTTATATATGTTCTTGTAGGACATGTGTAGCCTTTACAATTGGCATAACAAAGAAAATATATTGTAACAGGTCTCAAAATGTATTTTTCATATTCCTTCATGTATCCTATAATAAACCTTCTAGATATTCTAGATATTACTGACTTTCAATCTTCTAGTATTATATAGGAATTATTTCAAATAAAAATCAAATGATTATATAAGATCTTAATTCAAATGAAAAACCTAGTAAACCATATAATTATATTCATATATAATGAGAATAGGAGAGGTTGTAAAACAAAGCATTTCTAATTAAACCCATTTCTATAAAGTGAGAAATGCCTTCTAAAAAAGAAACAGCCAAGATATTGTGACACTGCTAAAAATACCAGTACAATGCAACAACCAAAACATACAGCATTTGAAGATATAATATAAATATTTGGGGGAGAACCATCCAATTCTTAGAATAGCATAGCAGGGACTGTAAAATGGTTAGATGGGGGAAATATTGAAAATTAAGGGGGCAGAGAAAATTTAATTCTTTATCTGTGATGTGTTTTAACACATATATAGGTATCTACGTCCCCTGTTATCTCCATTGATTCACAGATCTAAAAGAGATATATAAGCATTCCTCTCATCAAGTTCTCATATCCACATCTCACTTACAAAGTGGAAAGCAGGGTAAGGCATAGAGAGCAGACAGAGTGTTGGAGTTTATTGTTGATGGACAATTTAATCTGGGGGAATATGGGGTATCTGCATATGGCACCTGGACCACAAATTGAGGGCAAGCATGGTGTAATAGTTAAAATATTGGAAAAGGATTGGGGATGCCCACCTAAGTTCTAGATCACCCTCGGCCAAAGAGGCTCACTAGATGGATGACTCTAGGCTAATTGTTCTTTCTCTATCCAACTATCTCAGAGAACTGTTGTGGGGGAAAAAATAAGAGAAGGAAGATGGAAGTATGCTGCCTTGATCTCCTGAATGAAAGACAGAAGACAGAATATAAATAAAATATATAGTGTAGACTCTATAGTTTAAACACATAGTTCTGTCAACCATACTCCCTCTTCTATGCCCTTTAAGTTACTGTAGCTTCTTATTTAGGACATTGTACCATCACTGATACTAAAATAAATAAATTCAGCTATTATGCCAGTCATCTACATAGTGGAGGGGTACCATCTTCTCTCTCGCCTTCAATGGCAAATTGATTTGACCCAGTCTTGTGGGTAAATATCAAATAGCGGGGAGAGGGGGTATTTAATAGACTTTTATGCTCAGCAATTTATTTGTAATAGAGGAGAGTTAGCCAGAGAAGCCTGCAAGAATAATCTCTGTTTTATTTATGCCCGTCCTCTGATTCTCAAACATATCCAAACTTTAAGTGAAGAAAGTCTCTTTTGCTATCTTGGCCACAGGCTTGTTCTGCAGGCTACCCTATATTTATTTTTTATATAATGATTAATTTTTGATCTATTCAAAACTTATCATAGAAGAAGAGAAATAAGAGTTTAATATCACCTATGGTGAATGTGGTCTGTCTTGCTGTGAAGTTAAGAGGTACAGTAGATGTTACCTAGGATAGAGATTATATATGAGGAGGCAGAGAAAATGAACATTGATAACACACAGAGTTGCATTGTGTAAGAGAAACTGGTATGGGGAAAATATGGCAGAACGTAAAGATATTTTGTGATGCAAAGGTTAAATTGATACATTGGTGAGATTTTTTGCAAATGAGGTCTGTAAGGGACATTATATATACTGTAATAAACAGTATATATATTGGATTCCAAAAATGACTGGCAAGTATTAGAAGTGTAGGAAAATCTCTCCTCCCAAAACAAACCTCCAAGTAGCTTAGCTGGAAACACTATTTACTATGGGCCACTCCCCATCATTGAGTTAAAAGTGCTATCCATCTACCCTTGAGTTGGCATTTAACAACATCAGAATAACAACTACTGACCCTGATGTCAATCCCTATTGTATTGTATTGTATCTGTTCCTAGGCTTTGCCAAATGATGCTGCCCTGTTTTGAGGGTATCAGTCATAATAGGATTGGTGACTGAAATGTTCTGCTTTGGTTCACTTTCAGCATGTCATCAGCCAGTGGGAGAACCATCCACCATTTAGGGCACTATAGCAAAAAACAGTTCAGTTGTGTCCAACTCTTGGTGACTTTATAGGCAATTGTTCTGCAGGCTATCCTGTCAAGTACAGCTTCTTTCAATTGTTGGATGTTCATCTTTGTATCACAGCAAAGATATGGTGGCTTATTTCAGGATTCTGGATTGTTCCCCCCCCCACCAACCAGTCATCCCATTTGATCATCCCCCCAATAAAATGAAAGATATGGGGAAACATCAGGGTGATATTAGTTGCAGAAGGAAGAAATCAGATCCCGGTATTATTGTTCAACTGGCTGGGTTTGATAGAGAAAAATAATTAAAACAAACTAGCTCCTGGGCAACTAAAGGTGAGCAGAGAAGGAATTAAAATTAAATAGGCAAATAAAACCCATTTCAACAGCCATCATTATTCTCTGGAAGAAGGAAATGCAGGGATGCTACATCTTAAAAATCCATTTCAGGGTATTACTGTACTAAAATGAGTTCATACAAATGTGGCATGCTTACTCCTGGATTAAAATAGTACAATTCTGCTTTATTTGTTGGGGTGCCTGGAGAGAAGTTAACTGTCAGAAATATGGAAAGAACTGACAGGAATGGGAACCTAGAAAATAAAGTGGAGATAGAGACTGGGAGCTGGGAGAGAAATGATTGTAGTAAAGGCTGACTAGTGACCTAAGGTCAAGCCAGATAGCTATGCCTCCCAATGCTTACAGCACACATCTTCACCTCCACAAAACAGTAACCATTTAAAGGTTTAACACAACTTAACCATGGTGGCATAATGTTGGCTTAAGAGGGAAAACACTGCATGTATACTAGTACTACTAATGATAATTTAAGACTTCCTGCTGATGAGGTTAATGTTGTGAAGCCAAGGAGAACAACTGGTGTTGTCAAGCTGTGATTGTGCCATTGTAAGTACATGTGGGATTAAGGCCAAAATCAAATTAGGTGATTCATTAAAACATTTTATTTGGTCTTCAATCTGTTTTCCTTGACCTGGACTTTATATTACCTCAAAGTGTGAGTAAGCCTGTGAAGGCGGGAGAGGGTGGGGGGTGGGCAGGCCTTTGAGTCATTACTGACTCCTGATGACTGTCTGGACAAGTCCCTGCAGTTTTCTTAGCAAGGTTTTTCAGAAATGTTTTCCAATACCTGTTTCCTAGGGCTGAGAGACATGACTGGCCCAGGATCACTTTGCATGTAAAAAGGGATTAGAACTCAGTCTCCTGATTTCTAGCCTGATGCCTTCCTTAGTGACTACATCAAACTGACTCTCCTACTTATTATCAGGTATATTATCTCAGAGTATCCTTGAAAAATCATGTCACAAATATACCGAGACCAGCTAGGAAGACTTTGTTATTTCAGTGAAAGATTTCCAAAATGTGATCAGGAATCAAGATGTTAAAAAAAGATTTTGTTATGAAGTGAGGCTGTAATATTAATATACCAAGTTGTTTTATTCTGGCTACTTGCTTGAATAATGAGAAATGCCAGTATAAAACAACTTTGTATATTGTCATCACAGCCTCATTCCATAACAAAATCATTTTTCTTATTTAGGGGATAAGTATTTCTTATATTTTTCAAATTCTTAAAACTTGATGTAATTACAATGTTTTACTTTTTAAAGATTCAGTTTACTGTCATTTAAAAAGACGATTGCTGTATTTTATTTAGCAATAGCACTTAGATTTATATACTTCTTCATAATGCTTTACAGTACTCTCTAAGCAGATCAGCATATTGCCTCCAGTATATTGCCCCAACAATCTGGGTCCTCATTTTACAGACCTCAGAAGGATGGAATGTAGAGTCAACCTTGAGCCTGTCAGGATTGAACTCCTGGCAATGGGCAGAGTTAGCCTGCAATACTGCATTCTAACCACTGACCCACTATGCCTGTAATTGTTATTTGGACTGCAATTGATTTCAAAAGCAATCAATATTTAGAATCCATAAATGGTTGCAATAATATTTGTAGTAAATTAATGATTAAAGCTTCATATTGAAGAGGAAGAAACAAAAGGAAAAGCTGTCAAAATGTAATTGTGTGGAATCTTAATATTTTACACTATGTTTATTCCAAAATACTATTGTGTTCAATACATTAGCATCTAGGATAGATATAACATGCCAGCTTTTATTATACTTGTGCTAAGATTGAGTAACCAGAGGGCCATAGATATCTCTCATCGACTGGCCATGCTCCTTGCCCCATCTGACTTATGATTTTTTTTTAGGAAAAAAAAAGGGAAATATATTTTTGAATATTTCCTATTCAAAAGATTTCCAAAATGATAATTATCTCCAGGGCTAGTTGCTGATAGGACCAAAACATATCATGTTCGTCTCTATCTCACTACGCCAAAAACAACTTTATAAGTAGCAGTTCCGAGCCCGCCTTATTCCACCAATAGTTAATCAGGCTTAGACCTAATTAATAGTGGGATAGGGAGCACAGGAAATCTGAGGAGTAAGATCAATCAATACTTTTTAAAAGAAATCTCCAAAAAAGCAGTGGCAAACTATTTTCTTAATGTTGCCAAGAAAGCTACACAAATGTGTACGGGGAATCATTGACATTGACTGTAAAAATGCATCCTATTTGACAATAAAAATATACATTTTGTGTATAATTTCTATATGTGAGACAGAAAATTCAGGGAAGATATTGGACCTTTGTGTTGAAAATAAGTTTCTGCAGCCTCCTGTCTGTAACCGGGCCATGTTTGGGTTATGTTGTAGCTGCCATTAAGAGGGGAGATGTTGTGGAGGCTTGTCTTAAGATGGGGGGGAGGTTATGATTTTGTAGTAACCTTGAAGGCAGAATGATGCTAAGTGGGCTAAATGCTGGAGATGATAAGGCAGCAGTAGGTGGAGGAAGGGGAGAATGTGGTCTTTGGGTGAGGAGGCAATGCAGAGGATTTTTTTTTTTTAAAAAAAAAAAGAGGGAACTGCTCTTTGGACTTTTCAACACGGAGGGATTGTCATCAATTATATTATAACTGAGTACTGAAATGAAGAAACAGATCAATATGTTTCATGCAACACAAAGTGATTAGTGAAGACATAATGGCGGAAGACAAAACAGTATCTTAGTCTTTCCCATGCAATCCATGCTGTTGACTTAACGGAGAAAAAGCGGTGGAGGGGAACAATAACAGACTTGGTTATGAGTGGAGTATTCCATTCGGGGGTCTTAACTCGGCCCTGGATCCGAATTCCAAGGGCCAGAAGAGGGGCAGAACCAGCACTGGGGAGCGGGATTCGTAACGCAGAAGCAGGGAGCGGAGGCCGGGTGGCCTTTCGTGGCGACCGACGCTCGAGTCACGACCGTTTCTCTTCTCCTTTCCCTCTCGCAGGCTCCAGCAACAAGGCCTCTCCTCCCAGGGTGCTGGGCGGTCGCTGCCGTCGGAGGAAGAGAGCGCGGGCGAACCGCCGCTCGGCGCCGCCGCCAGTCCCGCCGCCAGCCTATCCAGTAAAGCCGCCGCTTCCTCGGCCATCTCCATCACCTCCAGTGACAGCGAAGGCGACCTGTGAGCAGCAGAAAAAGGCCCCGCCGAACCTGCGTGGATTACAGCGCGGAGGCTGCGGGCCGAGGGGGGACCTGGCGAGGACGCAGCGATACCCCGAGGGCGGCCCCCGAAACGTTACAAGGCCAGCCCTCCTCGCTCGCCGGCTTCAGCCCTTGGCCTTGTCCGCAGTCCGCGCCTGAGAAACCCCGGCAACAGGCCCTGCCGAGAGAAAGACTCCGAAGCCTTGAACTCTTCAAGCAGGAGCTATTGGAAGGTGTGGAGTCAAACAACGGGCGCGCAGGTCGTAGAAAGAGTGACACACCTGCCTCGCCTACTGGAATCTATTATTTTCCCCTCTCGGAATATCCGACTGCAAAGACAGTGGTTTTTGTTTATTTTGTTTTTATATATATATATATAAATATAAATATAAATATTTTATATAATGTTTATTGAGTTATTTAAATTGCTCCATTGGTAGATTGTCTTATTTGGTGACCATAATCATTATTAATATTGTTATTATATGGGGCGGTGCCTATGTGAATAACTGACACTGTATTTCATGTCCTCCATTTGTGGAGCATGTGCAGGATCTGATATTGTATGGAGAAGAAGGGCAGCCAGAAAACGGAAAGAACAAATTAAACCAGTATAGTAATATATTCGGTGAGCAAAATAAATTCTGCTATTCCCTTCATTGTGTTTAAAAATTCTTAATCTTGGAAAGAACAGGTATTGAGAAGGATGGGTCAGTAACAATATGAGAAAGGTAGTTAAGAACAATATCTGGTAAGAGGGAATTTGCAAAACAGCTGTGTTTGCAATTTACTTTATTCATTATTAATTGTCTCATTGGGGCTATTCAATCAATGTTTTTACGGATTCATTCAATGCAAAATTATATGCTAGCCATAGGGACTGACTTTGCAGAAACACAGCCACACTACAATGTGGAAGACCACTTCATTCACTTATTTTGTTGAGTACACAACTAGTAGATAGTAGATCCTTTTCCTATTTAAGCAACATTGTTCACTTCAGTTTGGTGGCTTGGTGGTTGGAAGTTCATTTATAAAGAAAAGTATTGCTCCGTGGTCATTGCTGAGTCCTCCCCACCACTGCCCAGGATTTTATGATTTAGGAATAAAATGATCTTACCAGCCAGATTGAACCAGAGATAAAAGAAGAGAAGAAAAAAGAAGGAGGGAACAGAAATGCATTTACATTTTAAAAAAACAAAGCTAAGTAAATCTTTTAGCATCCTGGAAATAGGCTACAATCCATTTTAGCATATTACTTGCAATAAGCCCCCTTAAGTCAATAGGATATTCAACCTCTAAGTAATCATGCCTAGGTTTGGAATTTTTCATATTCCAAGGAAAGGGGTAGATGTGATAATAGTCTTTTCACTTTCAGATTCCTAAATCCCAATTATATGAAGTAGTCATTAAGAGCAGGGTTACAAAATTAATCCTTCTAAATACTATAAAATATAATCCCTTATCTTTTCAGTATGGAAAATGATACAGAATTGCAGCTGTACTTCCCTTTCTGTAAAAACTTTTCCATGGCTATTGAGAAAAAAAATTAACCTGGCCAATATCAAGATCCAGGTATTTTCTGTTATTCATTTCAGAGTTTAATAGGTATTAACCTGAAAAATGCATGGACCACTTTAAAAATATGCTGTATAAATATGGTATACAATGTGATTTACTGTATACTCTTATCTACTTAGCAAAATTAATACTATATTGTGTTTCATGCTTCAATAGTTTTTCTATGTACTAACTGCATAGGATCAGTCCAGAGAAGGGTACAATCCTATGACCGTGGGGTCCTAGGTATATGTACTCAAGAAAAGCAAATGCAACTCACCCTGAAGTAGGTAAGCGTAGGATTGCAGCATTACTTGTAAGTGTCTTTGAAGTATTGTAACTTCCTTCCATGTAAGCCTACATAAAATAGGGTTGTACCATCAGATACAAAGCATCAATCTTTAAAATCAAGCTTTTATTTTCATTCAAAGATAAAGCGTGTTGCTGCTCCCCATCGCCCACCCTATACATTTTTCTTGCTAATGTTAAAAAGTGATACTGGTTTTATTGTATTTCTATTCTGTTTCTTTTCCCCTCCACTTTGGAATTAAAATTTCATGAGGCAGAACCTGAGTGTCCCCATCCAGGCTATGTTCTGATGCTGTGCTTCTTTATTGGAACAAGGAGCTGATTCCATAACACTTACCAGAGCCTTTTAATGAATGAGCATGTTTGTGAGCTGCTAGATGTTACCTAGGTTCACAACTCCATTGAGACAAACTCCTCAATTTTTTTTAATCTGCTGTGGGTCAGACTAAGACAGGTAGGCAACCTTGGCTCTTTTATGACTCGTGGACTTCAGTTCCCAGAATTCCTGAGCCAGCCATGCTGGCTCAGGAATTCTGGGAGTTGAAGTCCACGAGTCATAAAAGAGCCAAGGTTGCCTACCCCTGGACTAAGAGGTGCAGGCAGGCAGGAACCCTGCAAATGCTTGCCTGGCTTGTTGGGTGGATCCCCCCTCTGCCTAACAGGCTCGAGATTTGGTGGAAGAAAGCAAAAGGCCTTTAGCAGGAGCACCAGCTAAGCTGCTTTAGTGTGTGTGGGTTTTCTCCTTCCCCAGCCAAAGGGATTTTATACCATTACAGAGTTTGAGCACTGATCTTTAAATCACTTGAGCTGTGCTGTTTCAGTCTTGTTTTTCTGTGGCGTTTTTTTTTTAAAAAAAATAAGCTGATTGCTTGCAGTTTGATTTCTTTTCGCTGGGAAAAGACAGGGAAGAAATGACAGGCAGGGTACAGAGCCAAGTCTTTTAGAGAGGTTACTGGAAAGCTATTGCTTAGAAGGCAATGTTGTATATTCTAATATTCCCCCACTTACTTGGAAATAAATTCCATTATTATTCAGACGTTTCAATTCTGTTTCTGGGGACTGAATTGCCCTATCACTCATATTCTGCTACTGCCAGTAAAAGGCTACAGGCCAGCTAAAACAGGTTGCCCATGTATCAGTCAGAACCTCTCTTTTCTTTTTAATTTAAAGAAAACAGAAGGTAGCAAGCTGGAATACCCCCTCCAAGAACTGATTACTAGGGGAGTAAGTTGTATTGGGTGCAACAGTGTTCACCTTTGACTGAATAGCAGATAGCGTTACCTTGCATACCTTGCTGTTGAGATAAGCATCATCATCATCCTGTAGATAAAGGAACATTTAAGTTCTGCATCTAGAACGAATCTTCAGAATCCCTTGTCTTAAAATCACACCTTATGTAAGGCAATATTGAAATAACTGCTGGGAGTGGACAGGAAACATGCTGAGGAATCTACTTAATGACACCTAGTAAAGCAAATCATTTGTAATACATTAAAGAATGGAATATAATATAATTAAATAATTAAAATCACCCACTTATTATAATACATATTTTAAATTATTTATTTATCTGAAGTTAAGCCAGGTTTATTCCCTTAAAAGATCTCTTACTGAACATTTCATCCAACTTTCTCTCACGGTCAATGGAAGAGAGATCTAATAGTTGCAGAATATAAACCAAAGGGGGGTTCTGCTTTAGCATGAATTTAGAGACGTGTCTGTCTTTCTTGCTGAATCATTCTACTATCCAAAGAGCAGAATCTAGTTGTAATTCAACAATTCAAATTAATGTAATGCTAAAGTAATTATTTTCTTTCAGTATATAATTCAGTTAGTATGTAACCCAGTTTTTTCCAATTCTAAGCCAAAGCTGATAAATAGGAATGATCCAGTGTAATAATAATATAACTCTGAATAGGATAACAATCCCTTTGCTTGCCTTTTAATACAGTACGTGCAGGATAATACACTGTCCAGCCTAGCTGATCCTTTTGGTAAACTAATTGCTAAATGTAAAATCAGCACACTCTCTGGGGAAATCTCATTGTGAGTGGGAAGATCCCTAGCAGGTCTTGGATTCTAGCCAAGTGGCTTTGGCGTTAAAGTGAGTGTAGATCAGGGGTTCCCAACCAGGGGGGTGAGATGATATTCCAGGGGGTGCGAAAACTTGGGTTTTCAAAATTATAGTGTATATGCATAATTTGTTGCCGTTATTTTGAACTTTTGTAAGGGGTGCGAGAATATATCAGAAGCGTTCTAGGGGTGTGGGGTATAGAAAAGGTTGGGAACCACTGGTGTAGATTAATGTATTGATCTCTGCCTTTGCTAATTGAACTCCTACTGAATCTGGATTTGAAGATCAAGAACAGTATTTCTCACAAATGTTGGAAGCAAGATGCTGCCAAAGGGCATTGAAATAGCTTCCCTCTTTCCACTGTTCATAGCAGAGAAGGCAGTTTTGTCAAAATTCTTTGTTGTATAATCAAAATCAAGGAGTTAGCATCAGAGACACTGAAGTGGATATTAAACCTGCCTCAAAATGTTGCAGCATGGAAACTCTTTTGTTTGGCACCCTGTGACCTTCTCTAGAACACCCTATATAACATTGCCACCCCTCCCCTTTTTCAGGCTTCACTTCTCCAACATCATGCAGCATTCCCATCAGCATGTTCACCCATCCCTAAGCTGCATCTTCCTGATTTAGGATTCCTCATGCTAATCATTTGTTTATATTCCTGCCTAGGCTCCCAAACTTTAAAAGGCTCCCCTTTGTTTACAGTGGACACATTTTGACTGCACTAGAGATCCCATTGGTAGCTCCTAGTTGACCTTGGCTGATTTCAAAACAGCTAAGCAGGTGAAAGTCTCCTTAGTGCTTGGATAAGAGAACATCAGGAAACTTCATTTTATTTTATATTTTATATATACATTATATATAATTTATAATTCCACATTGTATGCTGAACAGGGAAGTTGAAAAGATAGTGCTTGGAATAGACAGAAACTATTTATTTATTATCGTGGTTTTTAGTATCGCCTGTTCACCGCCCTGAGTCCCGCAAGGGAGATAGGGCGGTATATAAATTTAATAAATAAATAAATAAATAAATATTCCAGAAGATGGCAGTAGGCACTCACTTCCCTGTTGTTCTCAAGAATACATATTCATTAAGGTATCAGATATTGGGGAATCTTCATTACTACGTACAGTAGATGCAGAGATAATTCTTTGCATAGCCCTTTACTGATACTTTCCCTGTCTTTATGCACTTCAACAATAGTGGGCCTGCAATTCTCAGAATTTCTACCCCATGCTAGCTACTTGTTCAGTGAGCTGCAGTCTCAGGATCTCTGGAAGAGACCAAGTTGGAAAAACTACTCTGCTGCATGTATAATAGAAGATTTTAAAGAGCCATTTGCTTCATCTGGAGGTAAGAAGTTGAAATATACAATAGCAAGGAGGTCAAAGACTGTTGCTGCTTTGACTGAAGGACTGGAGTATTAGGGGTGGACTTGCCCACTGTTTACAAACATTCCCCCTCCTGTTGTTTAAGAGGAAAAATAAATAAATTTCAGAAATTAACCGCCTTGAGCCTTGCCGCTGAAGAATTTCACATCTGTGAAAATACCTCTAAGAGGTGGGCTTTGCTTCCCTCATTCTTTGAAGGGGGCATATGTTTGTCTGGGTTAAAATGATGGAACACGTTGACTTGACATGAAATGAATCGCTGTGTGATCAATATATGATACTAAAATTAGCGTTAAAGGGTGAAATAGTCCATTCTGTCGACCTAAAAAAACCTCTGAATGCATCCCTCCAATTGCACAGGAAAATACACAGAGGCCTTCCTTGAGCAGAAGGAAGACAGGAATTGGTTATTTACATTAAACAAAGCAAGGTTCGCCAGAAGTCTGCCTTGACCTGTCTCTCTTTAGCCAAACAAAGAGGAAAATATTGTATCAAAAGTAGCCTGAATAGGGAGGGAGGAGAAGTGAAACAGCTTTTCCCCTCTATTCAACCAGTTGAATACTTCCGTTTCTTTTGAGAAGGAGAGCAGGCTCTAGCCATGCCTGAATGGGAAAGTCTTGTAAGCTGGTAGGGAGGCTGTCAAACGGCTCAGGGTAATAAGCACTAATGAGAGGGTTTGCAGTTCTCCCTGGGACAAAAGGGGCCTGGGAGGGTTCTATCAGGACTGAATAGCCCGTAGGTTTTGGGAAGAGATGGAGGGGGGGGGTGAGTTAGCTGTCAATGGATAGATTTTGCAGGGAGCAAAGGGGGGAAAAAAGGGAGACAGGAGTCTTGGCTTGGTGCAGCTGTGCACAGAAGCTGTTCCCCTTAACAGACAGCCTCTTAGCCCCTTTTACCTCCTGCAGGGCAGGGCTAAAGCAGACAAAAGCAAGCTTGGGACCACCAGATAAACAAAAGGGGAAATAAATTTGGGTTAAATACACACACACATGACACACATATGCACACAGCAGTGATCCTCAACGCAGTTAAGCAGAGACACACAAATGGAAAGTCAAATGAGCCCTATAGATTTAAACCAAGATAGATTAATTTAGGAACAGAGGACAGGATAATGCTCATATTAAAAAGCAGAGGGATGTCCGGAATACAAACACTCGTTTCTTTTTTTCTTATTCTTTTGCTGCTTTCACAAATTGATTCCGAAGGTGGTCCCAGAGAAGTGGTTGAGCCTGGACCAAAGATTCAGTATTTGAATCCCTGCTTGTTTTGTTGAATTATTTGAGGCCAATCACAATGACTCAAGCCATTCTACCTTTCATGGTCGTTATTACAACCATCACAGGAAACAGCTCCTATAGAAGGAAGGGCAGCTAGAACACTTGGGATAAGTCAAGGGGTTTTCCTTTTGGATTCTAAAAGCTACAATTTGTGTTTGTTTATTTGTCCTTCAAGGGCTGCAGGTGACATGGCGGGTCATATGGTCTTAGGAATAGAGTGGCCAGGTCTGAAATTTTGGACATTTTTTTACTTTGGAGTGGAATTTAGGAAAATATGCAAAATAGCTATGTTTAAGTCAAAAATTGCACTTCAGAATACAGAAATGGCCATTTTGATTCCAATGTTTAAGGTATGATCCAGGAAAGGCTGGGAAACTGCAAATATAATCTGGGAGCAATGGATAGGATTAAATAAAATGCTTGAATTCTAGTGGATGAAATACAGTGTTATTGCCATAGAAATGAAAAGAAAATCCAATTGGTTTTTTTTTCAAAGTTGAGAAATATCAAACCAATTTCAGTGCCAATATACTGGGTGAGCTACAGTATTGTAGAAAGCATCATTAAAAGCCCTCCCTACTCTCTGATAGTTTTATAACAGCTTATAGTGGAGTGGAGTGGAGATGTGATGGAATACTCTGTTTTATATTCTAATGCACATCCTGCTTATTCGGGCTTGAAATGAGTTCTAAATATCTTTTAATTTCAAAACTGGTTCTCTTGTGTTACATTGTGTAACTTGTACATGCTCCTTTCTGTACTGTTGGATGGAGACTAACCATGGAAAAAGAGTGGAGTGCCTATATACTGGTTTGCATATTCAAATATTTTTATTTGTCTTTTAGGACAACTTAAACATTCCCAAGAATATATGCATTTCAAAAGTTAACATGGATTTTTGCTCTTGTTTGAAAATTGTCTAAGGGTAGGGCTGGGGATAGAGAATACGTCACTGCTGAAAATAGTAACAACTATTACAAATGGATTGGTGTCAAAACACAATGTTTCTTAACACAAAAACATGAACATTAAAAAAAGTAATTGGTCAGCTTCTCTTATTTTCCAGTGGTTCCATTAAACCCATTACATATATTTTTAAGGATGCCTGCTGGAATTTGTGATGAATCAAATAGAGTGCTTGCAATGTGTCTGTCTGATTACAAAACAAAACAGAGAGAGGAAAAACTCATGCAAGAACTGATTGAAAGCATGCAATAATTTTTTTGATAAATAAAGAACAATCTTAATTCTGAACAGAAAAAGTTCTAGAACTTGTTTCAAAAAATTAATTTTGATAGAAGCACAGAGGGATTGACTGGAAATGGGTATAAACTAAAGTGTAAAACATCCATAGTATTTCTTCTAACAAAAAAAAGCAAAGAAAATAGTTATCTAGTGGATCCAGGAAACTAGATAACCTTGACATCAATATCTGGAAAAATTCTGCAAAAGATAATCAAGCAACTGATTTGTGAGCTTTTAGAAATGAACAAAGTGATTACCAAAAGCCAGCATGGGTTTTGTTAAAAACAGATCATGTCAGAGAAACCTTATTGTCTTTTTTGATAAAATGACTAAATTAGTGGAACTGGGAAACACTGTGGATATAGTGTACTTAAACAACAGTAAGGCATTTGACAAAGTAGACCACAACCTGCTTCTCAGTAAAATAGAACAATGTGGGATAGACAGTACCACCACCAGAAGGCTTTGCAGTTGGCTAACCAGTGGTGGGATTCAGCCCGTTCGCTGAATCCCACCACTGGCTGAATCCCACCACTTCGGCAGAACCGGTAACTAATTTTTTGTTGCCCAGGCCCAGAATGGACTTCCGGAAGTGGCATCCACACAGAGAACCGGTTGTCCACATATTTGAATCCCACCACTGTGGCTAACCAATATACTGGAACTACATTTATGTGAAGCGAAGCATGCAGTGGGACACCCCAAGGTTGTGTTTTGGGCCCAATGCTCTTCAACATCTTCATAAATGAATTCGAGTAGGAAATAGAAGAGGTCATCAAATTTGCAGAAGACATCAGGTTGTGGGGAATTGATGACAGGCTCAAGATTCAGAAGGATCTTAACAGACTTGAGTATTGGGCCCTAGCTAACAAGATGAAGTTCAGTGGTGAGAAAAGTAATGTCTTGCACCTAGGCAGGAAAAGTTAAATGCACAAGTATAGAATAGGCAGTACCTGGTTCAACAATAGTAATTTGTGAGAGGGTTCTAGGTGTTCTAGTGGACCACCACTTAAGTATGAGCCAGCAGTGTTCTGCAGCTGCCAAAAAAGCCAATGCATTCCTAGGCTGCATCAACAGACAGCATCAAGATCACAAGAGGTGATACTATCACTTTATACTGCACTAGTGAGACCATAATTGGAATACTGCACCCAGTTCTGGTCATTGTGGTACAAAAAAAGATGCTGAGACCCTAGAAAGAATGCAGAGAAGAGCAGCTAAAATGATAAGGGGTCTGCAGGATAAATTGTATGAGGAATGGTTAAGAGAACTAGATATGTTTAGTTTAACTAAGAGAAGAATTAGGGTTACATGATGGCTGTCTTCCGGTTCATGAGGGGCTGCCACAGAGGTGCGAGCGTCAACCTGTTCTCCAAAGCTCCTGAGGATCGGAGAAAAAGCAATGGGTGAAAGCTTGTTAAAAACAGATCCAACCTTCAACTAAGGAGAAACCTAATGACAGTGAGAACAATTAACAAAGGGAACAGATTTGTGGGTGCAACATCGCTGTAGGTTTTCAAGAAAAAAATTGGATAGCCGTTTGTCTGGGATGTTATCAGGTCTCCTGCCATGGGCAGGGGTTTGGACCAAAGACCTCCAAGGTCCCTTCCAGCCCTATGATTCTATGATTCTACCATTTTTCTCCATTACATCAACTTACGTGTTTTGCAAAAGTATAGTAACAGCACAGTAACCATGATAATAATTCAAAATGCAACCTCTATCAGACATAACTAAGCAAATTTTCAAGAAGGTTGCCCTTCAGAAGTGTACTTTATATTGCGTGAACAGGCTAATATGAAATAAACATTTGAAATTGCTCATTCTTAAGGTTTCTCCTTTCCCAACCCAATCTTATTCTTCTTTTTAAAAGTCATTATAATAATAATTACCACATTGTTAGTAATTTGCTGACCATTGGTAATTGGTATCATACGAGTCAGTTGCCAAGCATCCAAATTTTGATCACCTGACCATGGGGATGGTGCAACAGTCATAAGTGTAAAAAATGGTCATAAATCATTTTTTTTTCAATGCCATTGTAACTTTGAACGGGCACTAAACAAATAGTTATAAATTGAGGACTACCTGTATTGGGTGAACTGACCAATTCTAGATTGGTTTAAAAATCTTTTTTCAAAAAAATCCCATCAACAAACTTGTCTGTCAGTTAGATATCCAGAAATGAAATGAAAAACTTGATTATGGTCAACGTACAGCAGCATCAAATATAGGACAGCCTGTAGATATATCAAAATCACATATAAACAGACTCATTTTAAAAGGATATTACAAAAAACCCTTCTTATATCAGGTCCGCTGCTACAGAGAATTTGGCTGCTGTGTGTTGTAATGTTTATGTGACTATCCGACAGCTGGAAAGAAAAATCATCTGAATGACCTGAATGTTTTGATAGAAAAGGTGAGATAAGCTTATTCTGCTTATCTTTATCATGCTCACAATAAATTAGAACATGGCTAGCTGTTCTGACTGCACCTGACCCACATAGAGTTGTTCATTCATTATTCACTAGAACCTTATTAAACTGGCCCAGCAGCAAGACAGATGGCAGTATATTAATGAAGGCCAGTGAGAAGACTGTCTGGAGAAGGCTCCAATGCTGGGAATGGTGGAAGGAAAGAGATGAAGAGGGTGACCAGCAAAGACTCAGTTACTGTGGCAGTGGGTGCACAGTTGGAAGACCTGAAAGACCAGGTTAGGGACAGATAGTCATAGGAAAAAAATCTATCAATGTGGTTGTTAGGAGTCAATGATGAATTGATGGTACATAATCAATTGAGAAGCACTAGTTATTTATTTAGCAAATTTATATAGATAACCCATGAACTATGAACTTGAACCCAGTTATCTAGACAGTTCCAAAGCAACTTGGTTGGCCCACTCCATACTGCCTCCTATATCTAAAAACTACTGGTAACTAAATTTAGATCATTTTGCAATTCTATAGCCACAGCTTTGTGTTGTAGCTTTCTGTAGCTTGTTCCAACTGAATTGGCAACAAGATTTCTAACTGAGGACCATTTGTCAGCAATTTGTCAAAGACAGGATTAATCACAATTGTTGCCAAAGTCCTTTGAGTGCATTGAAATTTTCAGGCATGTATAATTAATACTTATTTACTAATTATTATTGTTGACTTTTTACTTGTTATTTTTTTTTTCTCTGTTTGCTATTTTTGCTTCCACTTTGGAAATATTTTATTGTTATTTAGGATTTTTTAAAATCATATAATAATGTGTTTTTGTACACACTAAATTTACATCCAATGATACAGAGTGTACACTACTTATTATGTATGAAGCTGGAAATGGATCAGGTTTAAGTTATGGCTAAAATCCAGATCTGACTAACCACACTCAACGTGTGGTCCTCAATGGAACTGCATCTACATGGAGGGAAGTATGCAGTGGGGTACCCCAAGGCTCTGTTTTAGGCCCAGTACTCTTCAGCATCTTCATCAATGATTTGGATGAGGGGATAGATGGGAAACTCATCAAATCTGCATATGACACCAAGCTGGCAGGAATAGCCAACACTCCAGAAGACAGGCTTAAGATATAGAAGGATCTTAACAGACTTTAATATTAGACACTGTCTAACAAAATGAAATTCAGTGGTGAAAAAAGGAAGGTTCTACATTTAGGGAAGAAAAACCAAATGCACAGGTACAGTATAGGTGGTATCTTGCTCAACAGTAGTAACTGTGAGAGGGATCTTGGAGTCCTAATGAACAATATCTTAAATATGAGCCAGCAGTGTGCTGTAGCTGCCAAAAAAACCAACACAGTGCTAGGCTGCATTAACAGAGGGATAGAATCAAGATCACATGAAGTGCTAATACCACTTTACAATGCCTTGGTAAGACCACACTTGGAATACTGCATCCAGTTTTGGTCATCACGATGTAAAAAAGATGTTGAGACTCTAGAAAGTGCAGAGAAGAGCAACAAAGATGATCAGACAACTGGAGTCTAAAACATATAAAGAATAGAATTGGGTATATATAGTTTAATGAAGAGAAGGATGAGGGGAGACAGGATAGCAGTGTTCCAATATCTCAGGGGTTGCCACAAAGAAGAGGGAGTCAAGTTATTCTCCAAAGCACCTGAGAGCAGAACAAGAAGCAATGGATGGAAACTAATCAAGGAGAGAAGCAACCTAGAACTAAGGAGAAATTTCCTGAGAACAATTAATTAGTGGAACAACCTGCCTCAGAAGTTGTGAATGCTCCAATACTGGAAGTTTTAAATAAGAGATTGGACAACCATTTGTCTGAAATGGTATAGGGTTTCCTGCCTGAGCAGGGGGTTGGACTAAAAGACCTCCAAGCTCCCTTTCAACTCTGTTATTCTATTCTATTCTATTCTATTCTATTCTATTCTATTCTATTCTAATTCTATTCTATTCTATTCTATTCTATTCTATTCTATTCTATTCTATTCTATTCTATTCTATTCTACTCTACTCTACTCTACTCTATTATTCTATTCTTTGTTCTTTGCAGATTCCTTCACGCTAGGAATCTGACTGCCAGATACTTCAAAACAGACGAAAGGAAGAACTTTATATGCTACAGTTATGGAATTCATTGTGATATGATAGTCTCCAGCTTGCATGGACTATCTTGCATGTGCATGGTGGTAATAGCTACCAAATGTGCATAGATTTAATATAGATTTATGAAAAGGGAGAAATCTACATGTTATGGGGGCAGGGGGCAGGCAGGTGATGACATTGGGAAAATGCTATTGCTCTCCTATTCTGCTGGGGGATGGATAAATTATTCAGATAGGCAAGCATTTCCTGACTTGGATGCCCTCCAGATGGAAGGACTTGAGCATCCCAGAATTCTTCAATCATCATGGCTGTGGCAGAAAATAATGGGGATGCCTGAAATATACTTTTAGTCTGATCCAATAAGCTATTCTGTTCTGATCTTTCCAAGTCTGTTTATAAAAGTTTTCTTTTATAGTGTGTGCCTTCCATTTATATGATGGAGAAACTTTCTGGCTACAATGGCTGTATCAATTGACTGGGCAGGTGCCAACAGCTGCACCTGTGCAGCATGCACACATACATACACAGACAAATATCTGAAATATGTTCCTTAGGCAAGTGGCAGAAAGTTGAGTTTTTCACTCCTTTGAGTGATTGTAGTGTATCAAGCCTGTACGGAAAGTCTTCTGTCTTAGCTGAGAGATATATATTGCAGACATGTTTGACATGGGTCAAACCATTAAAAGGGACTTTCTATTACAGGTATACTACTGAAGAAAAATGTTTTCCCTTGATAGCTCACCCAGGATTGCAAACAGCCAGATTCCATTCAGCCAAGATAGGTGTTATCTCCACATAATCTGACCCAGAGACACCTCTAAAAATAATGAGACAGCTCCAGAAGATCTTTGTCATTCAGATCTTTCCTTGCTGTTCATTGTTACTTCTCATATAGCTTTTCTAGCTGAAGTTAACATTGGTTCAAACCTGACTAAAGATTTCCAGAAATCACATATTGATTGATCGACCAAAATGTACTGTAGTCGCTAGCAAGAGCAGCCCAGCAGCCCAGCTCTGATATGGATAATATAAAGCAACCAAATGGAAAAGAATAAGGGAGTGTGTGTGGATAGGGTATCCCCTTCCACTAGCAGATATAGAAAAACAGGAAATAAGTGTCCTGCCATTTATCATGCTCCTACTTTATATCAGGTTTGATTCCAGATACAAATAGCTCCCGAGTCCAGTGGTACTGTCAAGGCATTTCTGACTCTACTTAATAACCATTTAGATTTATTTTCCCCATCCCATGGGCTTGCAGAAGTATAGAATACCCAATTGAGATATATGGCAACTGCATAAAATATGTTTAGACAGCATTTGTGGATCCCCTTCTATTACCTCTGTTGAATGGGGCTCTGGATTTCCCTGAGAGAATTACTGTTTTTCTGCTGGCTTCTGAAAATGGTACATGAAAGTGCACTTGCTAATATGTTTTAGTGGTTAAACTGCTGGACTTGAGCAATAGGAATCCATGTTCAAACCCACCCAGACTTTAAAAATCACTGAACCACTTGTCTTGAAATTTAGGATACAATCAGCTTTTTTTTCCTTTACACAAGTGTGAAGAAAACAAGAGCAAGCTACAACATTTTGCAATGTGGTTACTCAGTCCACTGACACATGATTACTGTCTGCAGGAGACCAGATAGCACATCTTCTGTTCAAGAGACTCACAGATGTTGTTGTGCAATGCATGGTTGACTGGTTCTGACTGGAGAAAAAGATCTGAAAAAAAGATAAAACCGTATGACGTTGGCAAGCAAAATTTAAGTCATTTCTCAGATTTTCAAATATATGCAAAATTCTTTCTCTCTCCCTCTCCCTCTGTCTCCCTCTGTCTCTCTCTCTGGCAAAAAGCAGTAACACCTGGAAATTCTAATAGGAATCCACATGTAATCATCAGTGAAAGTTGTGATCCAGCCTTGGCTTGAAACACATCCGGTGAAGAGTCTTGCCAATTGTTTGTCTAATTTGCTCATAATTGCAGTTTGATTATACAGGTAGGTAGTCCTTAAATTACAACCATTCATGTAGCAACTATTTGAAGTTACAACTGCACTAAAAAAATGACTTATATCTAGTGCTTGCACTTACATATCCATGGTCAAGTTATCAGAAATCAAGTGCTTGATAACTAACATGCATTTACGATGGTGGGAGCATCCTGAAGTCATATGATCATTATTTGCAACCTTCTCAGCTGGCTTCAGACAAGCAAACTCAATGGAGGAAGCCAGATTTGCAGCATAATTCACTGCAGTGAACTGCATCAAGGACTGTGTGATTCACTGCTGTGATTTGCTTAATAACCATGGCAAAAAAGGTATTATTATTATTGGGCATGACTCACTTAACAATTGTCTAGCTTAGCAATGAAATTCTGGTCGAGGACTATCTGTAGTCTTGCAGCTCCACTTGTATTGCTTTGTTACAGAAAGTACTCATAAATGAATGAAGAACTTAAGTAAAAAGGGGGGGAGGATACTGTTTCCAATAATGAGATTCCGCTTTAAAAACTGTTTAAAATGCTAGTAATTATTTTTAAGATTGTCTGAATTTCTAATAAAAAGCCAAGTATTTTGTTTCCGGTGGCCAAGCTCTGTTAAAACTCAGGATACTTAGAAAATGAATCTGTCTAATAATAGGTAAAACCTACCAAGCTCATTGGGGCTTATTTTCAGGAAACCATGCAAAAAACTGGATTCAGAAACTTACAAAATCCCTATAAGCAGTAAACAGTGGGATACCCCAAGGTTCCATGTTGGGCCCAATACTCTTCAATATCTTCATAAGCGATCTGGACAAGGGAATAGAAGGGGAACTCATCAAATCTGCAGATGACACTAAGCTGGCAGGAATAGCCAACACCCCAGAAGATGGGTTCAAGATCCAAAAAGATTTTGACAGACTTGAACAATGGACCCCTTCTAACAAAATGAAATTCAACGGAGATAAAAGTAAGATTTTATACTTAGGCAAGAAAACCAACTGTATCGGTACAGGCTAGGTGAAACTTGGCTTAATGCCAGTAACTGTGAGAGAGACCTTGAAGTCTTAGTGGACAATCAGTTAAATATGAGCCAAATGTGTACAGTAGCAGCCAAAAAAGCCAATGCAATCCTAGGCTATATTAAT
>NW_015387250.1:509133-513651 GCF_001527695.2 Protobothrops mucrosquamatus | reverse complement strand
AATAGAGAGATAGAATCAAGATCATGTGAAGTTCTAGTACCACTTTACAAAGCCTTAGTAAGACCACACTTGAAATACTGCATCCTGTTCTGGTCACCACAATATTAAAAAGATGTTGAGAATCTGGGAAGAGTGCAGAGAAGAGCAATAAGAATGATTAGGGGGCGGGAGGCTAGAACATATGAAGAACGGTTAAAGGAGTTGGGTATGTCTTTTCTAATGAAAAGAAGGACTAGGCAGGGGAAACAGGATAGCAGTGTTCCAATATCTGAGGGGCTCCTACAAAGACAAGGAGGTCAAACTATTTTTCAAAGCACCAAAAGGCAAGGCAAGAAGCAACGGATGGAAACTAATCAAGGAGAGAAGCAACCTAGAATTAAGGAGAAATTTCCTGACAGTAAGAGCAATAAGCCAATGGAACAGCTTGCCTTCAGAAGTTGTGGGTGCTCCATCACTTTTGAGGCTTTAAAAAAAAAGACTAGATAACCATTTACCTGAAATGGTTTAGGGTTTCCTGCTCAAGCAGGGGCTTGGACAATTCTATTTTTCTATGTTCTATGGTGTTCTAACTTAATTGTGAGTGTTTACCATTTCTTTGGATGATTACCTTTTATAGAAGAGCTTTAATCAGAATGTTATTTCCTTTGGTTGGAAGAAACATAGATGCAAGATATGGCTAATACCGATTATGGATTCTCCTTGAAAAAAAATGGGGCTATGATGTGTGACTCCACCAAAATGGACTTCCAGTTCATTGTCTTTTATGTATGAATGATGCCATTTTGGCTCTAATCACACATATGCTTAGGAAATATCAGGAATCAAGGAAATACTGGGCTATTTCAGTGAGGAGACAAAGTGAAGCAGTATCTCAAACAGTTCATTTTGAAAGTTATGAAAAAAATAGGAAACAGATACTGGTAAGATTTTCGGCTTTGTCTGCCAAAATAACATGGCTGTTTTTGAGACTGTGCATCTTGACTTGTACTGGCCAGGGAAGGTTTCCATTTGTTCTTATGCTTAAAACAAAGATTTAAAATATGCAGTCCAGGAGCCACAGATTTTCTGCCAGAAACTTGAATTCCTTAAAGTGGGAGATAGCTCTTCCACTTTTTTGAATGCAATAGTATGTGTTTGTGTCTGTGTCTGTGCCTGTGTGTCTGTGTCTGTGTCTGTGTCTGTATGTGCAAGTAGAGAGGGTTAAGAAGCAAAATTAAATTTGTACCCTGTAGATGTTTAAGGCATCTGTACCATCTCTTAAATTGAAAACCTCACAAAAACCTCACCTTCTCTGTCTTTTGGAGTGTGGGGCCATGACAATCCAAGCAAAGTTTAACTTCCTAAGATGGAAGTTGTCTCCTTGGGAGACCTCTGTCTATTTTCCTCTTTTAAAAATTTCAATAGGCCTGGGTGTATTATTGAATATCTGTCAAAACCCACATTTTTTTTCATCCTTTTATTATAAAATTCATTTAATTTTTTAATGTGATTTATCCCCCATCTAGAAAAAACTCAAGCCGGATTGGCTAACAAAAATCTAAAAGAATAAACAACCATACCAAAAGTTAAACATAGAGTTTAAATTGAACCCTACAACAGATGCTAAATTCATTTATCAATTAAAAGACTGGTGAAGGAGATGCATCTTTGCAGATGTTCTAAAAGGTGAGAGGGAGTGTGTCAGCAATACAGAAGACTCTTTCCCAAGGGGGCCTCTAAGAGTGAGAAAAGGGACCCTCCTGCAAATCTTGACAGCTGGACAGATTTATAATAACAAGCAATCCCTTAATCAGTCAGGCCCTATGTTGTTTAAGGCTACAAAATCCTTCAATTGTGCCTAATAAGCAGCAGGCAAAGAGTGCAAATTTTTCAGTGCGGGCATCTTATGATCCCTGTATATTTCACCTGCAGTTTGCACCAGATCCAACTGCTAAATAATTTTCAAAGATAATTTCTCACAGAATGCATCACAGTGATCAAGTTAGAATTAGATAGGAAGATGTGGATAACCAGAATAATCAAATCCAATTTGTCCCCCAGTGACTTGGCAGCTAAACTCATCATCTTTCCCTAGTCACTAGCACCACCATGTGGATACTTTTGGAGTGGTTGCTCTTTTCAAGTCAGATGGGAAACTATTTCATTGAAACCAAAATTGGAATTAAGAAGCCATAGGAACATAAGAAGAAGCTTATTAGTTTAGATCTATGCTCTGTAATGTATAGTCCAGAGTTCCACACCGCACAATGGCCAGTCAGAGGCATTTAGAACTTTTTTTCAACCTTGACAACAGGAAGCTGTGTAGACTTCAACTCCCAAAATTCCCCAGTCAGTATGAAGTCCCTACATCTTCAAGTTGCCAAGGTTGAGAAACATTCATCTATGAACTTGACAGAATCTGGTATTTCATGCCAGATTTTGGAGGGTAGTATACAGCTATTCATTGGGATCACAAGCCTCCAAGAAACCAAATATATAGATACAATATAGGTGGTACCTCGCTCAATAGTAGTAAGTAGTAACTGTGAGAGGGATCTCAGAGTCCTAGTGGACAATCATTTAAATATGAGCCAGCAGTGTGCTGCAGCTGCCAAAAAAGCCAACACAATGCTGGGCTGCATTAACAGAGGGATAGAATCAAGATCACGTGAAATATTAATACCACTTTACAATGCCTTGGTAAGGCCACACTTGGAATACTGCATCCAGTTTTGTTCACCACGATGTAAAAAAGACACACCTGAGAGCAGAACAAGAAGCACCTGAAAGCACCTGAGAGCAGAACAAGAAGCAATGGATGGAAACTAATCGAGAGAAGCAACCTAGAACTAGGGAGAAACTTCCTGACAGTGAGAACAATTAACCAGTGGAACAACCTGCCTCCAGAAGCGGTGAATGCTCCAACACTGGAAGTTTTAAAGAAGAGACTGGACAGCCATTTGTCCGAAATGGTGTAGGGTTTCCTGCCTGAGCAGGGGGTTGGACTAGATGACCTCCAAGTCCCTTCCAACTTTATTATTATTATTATTATTATTATTATTATTATTGTTGTTGTTGTTGTTGTTGTTGTTGTTGTTGTTATTATTATCAACTACATGTTGGTTGCAACTGTGGTGGAATTTATTTATTATTAAAACAAATAAATGAAATAGTAAAAAAAATGCCTCTTTGTCCTTCAAGTACCAATTGTTATGTTTATGTTATTTTTTGGCGATATAACACTGATGTTCAGATGGCTCAAACTCTTATTGCTATGATTTCATTGTGATAAGAAACCGTCTCAAACTGCTGGCAATGATGCAGCCCTAGGGAACCTTGTACAGCTCCCACATCACTCATTATTGACATACTGACAAGGATTATAAGGACTTATAATAGTTCAGCAACATCTGGAGGGTCATAGATTCTCATATTTACAATCAGATGAAACCCTAATAAAATAGAAAATTATAGGTGGGAAATGAAAAGAGAAAGAAATCTGTTGCTACCTAAGTGAATGTTTGTTCAGTATGTTTCAACTACTGATCTTTCTTCAGAGATAGGCCTCTGATGTTGCTGCCTAAGAACTAGGTTGTACAAGTGTAAGACTCGTTCAAAGCAGTCTCTAACTGTGAGACAGGTCGCATATAAATTTAATAAATAAATAAAAATAAACAGGCACAATAATTTCTGCATACCACTATTAATTTTCCCTTAATACTATACAGATTAGTGCAGTGATGGCGAACCTTTTAGAGACCGAGTGCCCAAAAACCACCCCCTATCCCCGTCCCCGCTCCGCCCTGCCCACTGGGCCACCCACCACCTCCACTGCCCGCCACAGATCACCCAGGCAGCCCAGCAGCGCCATGGTGGCCACGCCCTCCACCCATGCCCTGCAGCATCATTTGCGCGACGGGGCGCAAGGGCAGAGTCTTGTCCCTGCTGCCCGGCTACCATGTCCTTGGCTGCACTGCTTCACGTGGGCCGTGCCCAGGGGCAACTCTCCTCCAGGGGGGCTGCTGGTGAGAGGGGGCTGTGGGAGAAGGCGGGGCTGGGGAGACGGTGTGTGTGCCCACAGAGAGGGCTCCGAGTACCGCCTCTGCACCTGTGCCATAAGTTCGCCACCACTGCATTAGTGTATTTTTTCATGTATTTATTATATATTAACTAATTAAATCTGCTAAATAACTCCATTCCAAGCTATATCAACGGTGATTTTAATCCATAGGAAACAGCTTGATGTTGGCTAATCTTTTTTTCCCCTTTTAAATGGAATTCAGAGCATAAGAATGCTGACACAGTTAGAATGATATCTACCTATCTGCTAAATCTCAAAACTAAGAAGGATCTCTGTTCTTGAATTGTGAGTGCACTGTAGGAAGATTATGGAAGCTCTTAATCGAATTCAGTCATCTCACCATCCCTCTTCGCCTTCCAGTTTTAGCCACGTCATTCCCACCTGCAGTTTTTGGCATGCTTCTGAGCAGTGAGACCAATGGAATTCAAGGGCACAAGCACAGAATTGTTCAGTAAGCA
>NW_015387250.1:486175-508637 GCF_001527695.2 Protobothrops mucrosquamatus | reverse complement strand
CTAAGAAGGATCTCTGTTCTTGAATTGTGAGTGCACTGTAGGAAGATTATGGAAGCTCTTAATCGAATTCAGTCATCTCACCATCCCTCTTCGCCTTCCAGTTTTAGCCACGTCATTCCCACCTGCAGTTTTTGGCATGCTTCTGAGCAGTGAGACCAATGGAATTCAAGGGCACAAGCACAGAATTGTTCAGTAAGCACAACAGCAAAAAGGAGTTTTCACAAAGGATGATCAGGTGAGAGACCTTCTGCCTACCTTCTTCTATTTTAAGCACCAGATTCTGGAATTAAAGTATTAGTTCAATGCGTCAACCAGCTCCTTCCTTCCTTCCTTCCTTCCTTCCTTCCTTCCTTCCTTCCTTCCTTCCTTCCTTCCTTCCTTCCTTCCTGCCTTCCTGCCTTCCTGCCTTCCTTCCTTCCTTCCTTCCTTCCTATTTTTTTAATAAGATGAAAAATCCCTGGCACAAGCACACATTTGTAACCGGAGCAGCAGAGGCTATTGAAAGAGCTCTAGGAGACTGCATGCGATGGCTGGATTTACACAATATGAACACGTTTATCTCAGTGAAAGTTCTAATGGCTGCATGGTCACATGCTGGGTTGGGTTAATTTAAACACTGGTTAGTTTCACATTTTGTGACTTAGACTGATGTGTGGTCATTTTATGGCTCAAAATATTTTTTGAACTCTTTTGAAGTTTAACATGTTGTATGAACATCGAGTTTGTGTCATTATGATGCTTTCACTAATTATGTTCCAACCCAGCCTTCATGAATTCTGGGCTGATAATAATAGATAAATTGTTCAATACAAAAAAGTAAACAAAATAAAATACTTCTGGAAGGAATGCATTTCTCAGCAAATGCAAGGAAGAGAACATCTCTTGAATGGTGAACAACTCAGCATTTGAGTCAGAGCCAGTTTGGTCTAGTAGTTAAGGTCTGGCATGGAAAGCAGGAAACTGTGAGTTCTAGTCCTGCCTCAGCTGTCTGGATGACTCTGATCTGGTCTCTCTCAGTCCAAACTATCTCACAGGGTTGTTGTTGCAGGGCAAAATAGGAGGAAGGAAAATTGGGTATGTTCATCACCTTGAATTATTTATAAAGATAATAATAATAATAATAATAATAATAATAATAATAATAATAATAATAATAATAATAATAATAATAATAATAATAATAATAATAATAATAATAATAATAATAATAATAATAATAAAGTTGGAAGGGACCTTGGAGGTCATCAAGTCCAACCCCCTGCTCAGGCAGGTAACCCTATACCATTTCGGACAAATGGCTGTNATATATATATATATATATATATATATATATATATATATATATATTGTTCTTTAAAATAATCTATACCGTACTTCACTATTCCTTAACCAAGTCTTCTTCAGATGGATATTCTGGAGCTGGGAGTTGGAAGTTGCAGCCCCAATATCTTAGGGGAATGCCAGACTGGAGAAAAGTTGTTGGAATCAAATTACATTCTTTTATGCAGAATGAATATAATAATCTTAAATTTTATTCTAACTAGCCTTCCAACATTTCTCATCCAGAAATTATTGGAAGGAAGATATCCTACCTGGCTGAAGAATTGCTTTGGGGTTATTTTGATTCTCTGATGCCTTGGATGTATTTTGGTAAAGTGGATTTTCCTCCTTTGATTATTTTCAGTTTCAGAAAATGGGTAGGCTTTACTTCTGTTACAAATGTGGATGAGTCCTCTTAAAGACAAATTGCTTGTCCAATTTCATGAATGTCTTGCATCCTGATCCCTTTACAGCAGACTAGGAGCTTCCGTGCTTTGTACACTGCATTAACTAGAAACTCATTCTCCCAAGTGTCTCTTCTTTAATTAGTCCAAACTGTACATGTGCAGATAAGGCCTTTGTGGTCTTGGAGGGACCCCCAAGATTTGCAGATCTACAGTTAATATTTAAGGCAAGAACACAACAGTCTAGTGAAAACAGCACATGTTGAATGGACAGGAAATTTTGATCTGGGGAGATGGAGTGAAAAACTAAAAAGGACAGCGGCATTAAGTATCCTGGAGAAAGATTGGACTGCTTGGCACACCAACTAGAATCATACCACACACAAAGCAAGGTTTTGTTGCAGATTCATTTGTCTATTCTCTGAAACTCAGACTGGACATGATGAAGTTGTAATTTACTTGCCTGGCCAAATAAAAAGATTGTGTTATTAACAGGAGTATATCTTATACATACAATTAAGCATTTCAAACTGGGAGTTGGAAACTGAGAAGATTAAATAATTTCCTGCAAATGTTCAAGATTTGTATTTTATTGCCAAGTTTTACCATGCAAATTCAGTTGTGTTTCCACATTCTGTAAGCTGCTTTTATTTAGTTATGTGTGATATTATATTTATGGGAGATCAGAGAAGAAACAAGAGAAGAGTTGGAATATAAGAATTCTTATCTAGATATCAGGTGGTCCTTACTTATTGACCACAATTGGGGCCAACAACTTGGTTGCTAAGCAGAAAATCATATGACCGCAATAGGGTTTATGAGCTTACTTCTTCCTTGGCCATTAAGTAAAACTACATGATCGCTAAGTGAAAAACCACATAACTGTGCCTTACTTACTTCTGCCTACCATAATGTACAGTATTAACTCTGCTTGTCGCAAGAGAAAATGCATGCCATTAACAAAGTATGCAAATGGTGATCATGTGTTCGTGGGATACAACAATGGTCATACTTCTAAGAATGCTTCTGTGGTATAAATGAAAAACAGAAGTATTGTTAAGTGAGAAATGGAACTAGATGTACTCCATGAGAAGTCTATGGGTACAATTATGCCACAGATTGTAGGAGATGACCAGCCTGAGCCTGAGGGAGGCGTCAAACATGTCATCAGTCTCGAGTCCCTTCATGCCCACAAGAGATCTAAGTCCAGCCCACCTTGAATTCCTTTTGACTCCTATCTACTGCCAATTCGCTTTGATCGTTAGTAGTTCAGATTCCTGAAGAGAGCTAGTACATAATGGCAGCATTTATATGATGAAACAGCTATCCATGTATTATGTTGATGTCATGCTGATGGTAGCACCTGCTCTGAGAATACACAGCTTAGTCAATAGCAATTGTTTTTCACCATCATATCCACCTCATGTCCTTCTCCTAACTTGTCTCTTAAGTAGCCATTCTGTTGTCAGTGACTTTAAAGAGAAAAGTGTATGCTAAAGTTAATGAAAGTGGAAAGAATGACACTGATATAAAACAATGAAATTGGGAAGGGGAGGAGTTGTATGTGTGGGGTAATCACATTATTTGAGACCAGGAAAAGGAATAATTGAGTCAATCAGTTAAGAACCCCTGCTCTAAGAGTCAAATATAAGACCAAACCCTGTGAAGGAAAGGAGGAAGATGTTAGGACTCAAGTTGCATGAGCCAAAATCTTTTTACTTGTAGCTCTAATTCTCAATCCCAGCCCTCCGAAAGAAAACCAGAGTTTTTAAAATGCAGTTTTCAAATCCAACATCAAGTTAATAATGGAGAATTCCCAACCTTCTCATCAAACTGCAGTCCTCCAGAATAGGGTTTTCAAACTGGGTTCCAGGCAATTCTAGGTGCCAAGAGAACTCAATGGGGTTGTGTGAAACTAAGGTTAAAAAAAAAAAGGTATACTCGTGCACAGCCAATTTTCTGTCAATAGAGCTTCACTTCTTGTTCAGGGGTTTCAGGAATATTCTCTTTTTTAAACTAACAGGTAAACCTCTGCTTTAGAGTAAGTTGTGATGGCAAGTTTGTGTGTGTGTGTCTGTGTGTCTGTGTGTCTCTGTGTGCTGATGTATATATAAAATATTCAAATATGTGATTTTATGGTCTAGATATGCTTGTTTAAGAATACTGGATAGTCTTTGGGAATATCAAGTCAAAAAAGGGTTTGTCTAATTCTACTGTATATACTGATGGCATGTAATTGTACAAATTGAATGCCGGTTCCTGGGGAGGGGAACCCATAAAGCAAATCACGGTCAAGGGGGCTTCATCTCCCCTGTCACTTAAGCCTCATGGGTTGAGTTCTAAGTCACATATCCACATGAACTCTAGTTTCCTGCTTGGTGGTTGCCAAAATCCTTTGTTTTTGATCAGTTTGAACATCTGGCATGGGCACGAAAAAGGCCGAACTCCCTTCTGAAAGAGGTCTTTGTTTGGACGGCAGGGACACCTAGAAGATTGCCAGCTGGCCAGCTCTAAGCTGGCCTCTGGGACAGGGGCAGGTTGCCAGCTGACGCCGCTTGAGCTGGTTTTTATTCTCTGAGGTTTTTTTTTTACTGTCTATAGTCAGAAGGATCTTTGTTTTTACAGGAATTTCAGGGAATGATCAATAGCTGAAATTTTTCCCACCGGGAAAGCAGGGAAATTGGGCCAGGCTCACATTTAATACTGGGAGAGGAACCTAATGTCCATGGCACTAATGTACCCATGAATGTGTTGTCTAGCACATGCCATCTTCTCTGCTTCAACCTGATCAAGAGAAAGAAGGAAAAGTGACATCTGTAAAATTAAGGGCCAACCTAGCATATCTACTTTTACTTAATTGTCTCTTAATTCCACATAGATCCAAAAATGGAAATTGGCTGTCTCCCAAGGGTATAGTAATAGTAGTAGTAGTAGTAGTAGTAGTAGTAGTAGTAGTAGTAATAATAATAATAATAATAATAATAATAATAATAATAATAATAATAATAATAATAAAGTTGGAAGAGACCTTGGAGGTCATCGAGTCCAACCCCCTGCTCAGGCAGGAAACCCTATACCATTTCAGACAAATGGCTGTCCAGTTTCTTCTTAAAAACTTCCAGTGTTGGAGCATTCACCGCTTCTGGAGGCAGGTTGTTCCACTGGTTAATTGTTCTAACTGTCAGGAAGTTTCTCCTTAGTTCCAGGTTGCTTCTCTCCTTGATTAGTTTCCATCCGTTGCTTCTTGTCTTGCCCTCAGGCGCCTAGGAGAATAGCTTGACTCCCTCTTCTTTGTGGCAGCCCCTGAGATATTGGAACACTGCTATCATGTCCCCCGTCGTCCTTCTCTTCATTAAACTAGACATACCCAATTCCAGCAACCGTTCCTTATATGTTTTAGCCTCCAGTCCCCTAATCATCTTTGTTGCTCTTCTCTGTACTCTTTCTAGAGTCTCAGCATTTTTTTTACATCGTGGTGACCAAAACTGGATGCAGTATTCCAAGTGTGGCCTTACTAAGGCATTGTAGAGTGGTATTAATACTTCACATGATATTGCCCATTTCCCCAGAAGTAATACTAAGATGAAGGTATCATCTTGAAAAGCTGGAGCAGGCGATAGGAAACTAAGTCACCAGTTCACCTTCTTTTAAATGAGCACTTTGTGATTGGTGCTGTCCACCACGGCAGCCACTTTGTTAATGCTCAGTCTAATCATAGTACTTATTTCAGCCAGCCAGCCACAAAATGCTCTCCAAATGCTAACTATTCTTGTTGGCTGAAAAGGATTGTTCCTGCCTGCTCAACTAACCATTTTTTACATATATGAAAGCAGAAGCAATACAGAATGTGGTTTCTAGAAACACCAAGTTGTATTTCATCAATCAGCCTTCCACAAAGACTAAAGATGAGAGCTTTAAACCAACACATTTTAAGAGGTCTAAGATGAAAAATGCTAGTTTACCTGAACATAAAGGTGAAAACTTAAATCTTGAGTTATACATTTTGGGGCAGGCGGAGGGAACTTCAACAAAATTATATTTTCTTCTTCTGTGTGAGCAATGCAACTAGGTGGCAACAGATTTAGTGTCTGCCTATCTGGAAGCAGAGAAATTAATATATTGTTTTTTTAATTGATGGCAAAACAGGGGAAAAAGTTGTTATCTAGTTTCTTGGCTGCTATGCCTGCTGAGCTTTTTAGGTCATAAGGATTTTATCTGTTCAGCAAGATCTCTGGAGAGACCTTACTGATCTTTGTCAATTGCAAGTGCAGGTAAGCTGCTAGTTACACCTACATTACTGGCGTCCAGGCCTCCCAAAACAGGAAATAGTGAAAAGGAAGGGCTGGGCTGGAATAAATCTTTAAAGAGAGGCATTGGAAGAGCCAAGAAAAATAGGGAGTTTGTAAAAAAGAATATCCAAACACCAAAAAGATTAGCATAATAAAGTCTAAAAATGTATTACAGATAGTCCTTGCTTACCAACAACTCATTCAGAAACTATTTGAAGTTCTGGCAGGGCTGAAGAAGGAGTCCTGAAAGCTGCACCTGTCACAGTATCCCTGTGTTCACATGATTGCAACTTGAGCGCTTGGCAACCAGTGCACATTTACAATGGTCACAGTGTCCTGAAGTCACGTGCTCTCCATTTGTAACCTTCACATCTGACTTCTGACAAACAAACTCAATGGGAAAGTCAGCAGAAAGTTGCAAATTGCAGTCACACAATGTTGCACTTAACAACAGCAGTTGACTTGCTTAACAACTACAGTTGGAATTGATGACGTACGTCAGTGTGGTGGTGTGATGTTTCACTTTATGACTATGTTCTTTAGTGAAAGAGTTGCTAGTCCCAGTTATAGTTAGTAAGTGAGGAATAGCTGTACAAAAGCTTATGGAAGCTTAGCAAATAGTCATAGCTTAAGGAAAACTTAAAGAGAGAGCAGTAAAAAAATGATTTTTCAGGAGTTAGAGAGAAGAGAGATCATTTGACATAGGATTCCAATTCCTGAAAGTCAAGACTAGCACCTTAGCAAGAAGGAATCATTTATTCATGCAATGTATCATTCAATTTTTCCCAATAAGTTGGTGTTTCTATTATTACCATCTAGCTTGGCCATTGAAGTTGCAACCCTCCCTTTATCTAGGGAGGACCAGACAGGGCAAAACTTACATAAATTTACTGAAAGAATTATCCTATGTGCTAGGAGGGTGATATAGCATTTCACTATTTTTTTTACTATACAGTCACAATGGATAATCCAGTCAAGAATGACAATGGATAATCCAGTCAAGAATGACAATGGATAATCCACATACAAGAATGACAATAATATGACATGTGTAACAGGGGTTCATAAATGGGACCCTTAAAATGCAAAGGGTAATAATAGGATGAAGGAGAAGTAAACTATGCAATACTGCTTAAAATTCTTCCTTCCTTCCTTCCTTCCTTCCTTCCCGTTTTACTTTTTGACACCTATTTGAGGTTCTAAATATTTTAGGGACATTCTGGCTTGTAAATTCCATTATGGGAAATAATGAAACATATAATTAAATTTACTCCCGTTTTAAAATAAAATGGTTCATCATTGGTAGATGATAATTCTCTGTCCCTTTTTTTTTTAATCCTAAAGGTAGCATACAAATGAGACTCTGCAGCCAGTAGAGGTCACTCAAACACCAGACAAGGATTACTTGCATTGAATGTTTGAAGTGAAAACTGCAGGCTTGCTGCCTTTTAAAACAGGAAATATTTTTAAAAGAAAATTCGGGTTTGTCTGCTGATCTCAGTTATAGCGTCTGGAAAGTAACATGTCCTGTATATCAAACCTCTTCTTCCTCTATCAAACACCTTCTCTGCTGTGTTTGAATCCTGAATGATTCCTAATGTGGGTGGGTCCAAATCAAGGGCTGTTTTAGAAAACTTCAATTCAAAGCCGGATTTGCAACTAGATTCTCAGAAAGCTGTATCACACACTCTGTAAGTCAGGGGTAGTCAACCTTGGCTCTTTTATGACTCGTGGACTTCAACTCCCAGAATTCCTGAGCCAGCTATGCTGTAAGTGGTCCTCTAGAGAGCCAATCTGATGCAGTGGTAAAGGCGCCAGGCTAGAAACTGGGAGACTTCGAATTCTAGCCCCACCTTTGGGATTTGCTATTCCAAAGGTGGCCTAAGCATTTCAGTGTCACTGTTCACAGCAGCAGTCTAAACCTGGATGGAAATGGAACAGTGACACTGTCTTTGGTTTTTTTTTTCTTGCACAATAAATTGCTCCATTCAATTGCTCCAGAAAATTAGTTCAAGATAGCCTAACTACCAGAGAGGATTGAAATGGCAAGTTAGTTGTGAGCAGATGGGAAATAATGACCATATTGAAAAGAAAAGAATAAACAGAAGAGGAGACCTGGGGGAAGAATTTGAAACCTAGGAAGAGAAATAATACGTTGTTGGCAGGCAGAAAATGAATTAACTTCTAGCAAGGAGAATGAGGGGCCAGGCTGGCCATGGTGACATGCCTCAAACACATTTGCAGCTAAAAGTATGATTGTAGGTTATATACAAACAGAATCTCTGCTGGATGAGATGAAAGGCATTTCTATACCAAGTCCAACATTATTTGTCCTTTAAGGTTGATCAGGTGCCTCAAAGAAGTCCTGGCAGGCAGAACATAGCAATTACCACTTGAGGAACAATGGTGTAAGAACAATAAACTTAGCTTTTGTTCTCTGTCAGCAACTGGTATTCAAAAACATACTCCTTCTGATCTAGCAGGTAACATATAGCCATCCAAACTGGAACCCACTGAAAATGTTTTTCTTCATACATTTATCTGCTCCTCTTTTAAAGCCTTTGAAGTTGATGACCTTCTCTATCGTCAATGCACTGGATGAGTAAGCGTTGCCATTTATTTCTACTGAAGTTTAGCACGCAATCATGTGCACACATCAGACATTGCCTTTGTCTTCTTTTCCATGATCTTTCCTACAATTCCTAGGTAGAGATCTCAGAAGACAGAAAGTGCATGAATTCTAACCCGATAGCTAGACAGACACAGACAGACAGACAGGCAGGCAGGAGGGGGGAAATGTACAGGCTGTTCCAAACTGTCTGTAGTTACAATCACTGCAAGCACAGCAAGCACTCAGAATGTGTACATATGTTTTTGTTCTATAAGTCCAAACCTGGCAGATAGTTTATGATTTTGTATATTTATTATACAATAGTACCATATATATACAAGAAAGCCTGAAATAAACCCTCTACTAATGATGCCACATCCTTTTTCCTTGCTCTTGCAGCAATATAACCCAAACATCTGCACCTGTTTTCATACTTTTCAATGTCCATTCACAGGGCAGAAAACAAAGGGAGAGCCTTCACTGGGCCCTGGAATGCTCTGTTTCTTCAACAAACAGCCAGAGAGAACAACACTGCCTTGCAGTTCTGGGTCCATTTTCATGGAGCTGTAGGCAGCAGGCATCATGGGGTCCACTAAGGCTAATTCCCTTGCTATTTTAAAAATAGCCCTTCCTTCTGAGAAGGGGAGGGGAGGGGAGGGGAGGAAGGAAGGAAGGAAAGGAAGGAAGGAAGGAAGGAAGGAAGGAAGGAAGGAAGGAAGGAAGGAAGGAAGGAAGGAAGGAAGGAAGGAAGGAAGGAAAAAGTTTCTGTAGACTTGAACTGGTGCTTAAAGTTTTAAAAATTGCTTGTCTTTTGCTACTAGGGAAAATCTTCCTGGTAAATTTTATTTCTTTGGTTCATTGGGAGTCTATTGGAGAAAGGCATAAAATACTGTTCATATTTGATGACTTGTCCATTTTTTCAATAATAACCCAGAATTTGGGAGACAATAACATGTAACAAATCTATAGATATCTGAGAACATAATTCAAATATTGCTTTATCTTTCTTGATTCTTCTCTTGCAGCCTTAAATTCTTGATACTTTGGCACAGCTACTTAGCCTTTTGGGGAAGGGCACAATAGGGCAATTATCTCATACCCATCCATGCAGAGAGCTCTATCCAAAAATAGAATAGAGTAGAGTAGAGTAGAGTAGAGTAGAACAGAACAGAACAGAACAGAACAGAACAGAATAGAGCTGGAAGGGACCTTGGAGGTCTTCTAGTCCAGCCCCCTGCTCAAGCAGGAGAACCTATACCATTTCAGACAAGTGACTGTCTAGTCTCTTCTTAAAAACCTCCAATGATGGAGAGTCCATGATTTCTGAAGGCAAGTTGTTCCACTGGTTAATTGTCCTCACTGTTAGGAAGTTTCTCCTTAATTTGACCCCCTCAAATACTGGAATACTGTTATCATGTCACCCCCATTTCTTTTTTTCTTTAGACTAGCCAAACCCAGATCCTGCAGCCATTCTTCATATGTTTTAGTCTCCAGGCCTTTGATCATCTTAGTTGCTCTTCTCTGAACTTTTGTCAAAAGTTTCAAAATCTTTTTTGTAGTATGGTGACCAAATCTGGTTGCAGTAGGTATGGTCTTACTAGGTTTTATAAAGCGGACTAATACTTTGCGTAATCTTGATTCTGTGCTTCTGTTTATACATCCCAGGATTGTATTAGCTTTTTTGGCTGCTGCTGCATACTGCTGACTCATATTCAAGTGATCATCCACTAGGATTCCAAAGTCCCTCTCACAGATACTGTTTTTGAGCCAGGTCTTGCCTAATCTGTACTTATACCTTTGATTTTTCCTGCCTAAATGTAAAACTTTGCTTTTCTCCACATTAAAATTCATCTTGTTGGATAGGGCCCATTGTTCAAGTTTGTCAAGATCTTTTTGGATCCTGAGCTTGTCTTCTGGGGTGTTGGCTATTCCTGCCAGTTTAGGGTAATCTGCAAATTTGATGAGTTCCCCTTCTATTCCTTCATCTAAGTCATTTATGTAGACATTGAAGAGTACTGGGCTTAAGATGAAGCCTTGTGGTACCCCACTGCTTACTTGTTTCCATAGTCCATTGAGGACTACTTGTTGAGTATGGTTTGTCAGCCAGCTGCAGATCCATCTGATGGTGTTGTTGTCTATTCCACCTTTTTCTAGCTTACCAAGCAGTAGGTTTACTTTGTCAAATGCCTTACTGAAATCTAAGAATACTACGTCCACAGCATTTCGCTGATCTACTAATTTAGTCACTTTATCAAAGACTGAAATAAGATTGGTTTGGCATGATCTGTTGGTAACAAACCTGTGCTGGCTACCAGTTAAACTTTGTTTGCTTCTAGTTGTTCACAGATCTGTTTCTGATTATCTTTTCCAGGATTTTCCCAGGTATTGATGTTAGACTGATTGGTCTGTAGTTTCCTGGGTCTGTTTCTTTTCCCTTTCTTGAAGATGGGAACCACATCAGCCCTTTTCCAATCCTCAGTGCTCCAAGATTTTAGGTCAAGCTGTTGGCTTTGATAATTGAAATCAACAGAGAAAACAATTACACTGTTATGAAATGCAGAGTGAAGAAGGTGAATGCGGAAAGTTCCTGTAGCATTCTCTCCCCCCCCCCCAACTTCTCATATCCTTTTGCAGATCTCCCCAACCTTGAGTTGACAATTCTGGGAACTGCAGTCTCTAAGCGCTCCATTTGTTTCTGCTTTGGAATGAGAAAAAACACATATTACTCCTCTTTTTATTTCCTACTTCCTGCTTCTTCAGACGTTTCCCCAGTGTCAAATTTTAGATCGTAAACTGGTCTGGGCAAGGTGTAAAATGACACCATGGGGATGGTGCTATATAACAATTCATAAATATTGTAGTAAATTCAGTTTTCAGCCTAAAAAGCACCATCTAAGTACAAGAGGGAGCTTTGCAGAAATATTTTTTAAAAATGGGAAAAGAGAGGAGTTTGCTGAAACCTCCCACTTAGGTCCAAGCCAACAAAGGGACTGAAATATTGACTGGTTAAAGGAAGAAATGGAATGAAAAAGGACAAGACTGGTTGACTGTCTAGCTTAAGGCGCAATACTTCTTTACACCATAATGTTTTGTTGCCAATTCAGTTACATATTTAAGTTTATCTTTTAGGGAGTGTTCTTGTACCGTTCAATGTAGTGTTGTGCCAAATTGTACCGTTTCTCATGCTTGGCAAGCAACTGTATACTCAGCCAATGAAAACATACTTCTTGCTTATACATTAATAAAGACTGGCCTTCTAAACAATAGGCAGAAAATTATATTGAACACATAGTTGGGCATGGGATGCCAGGTCTGATGGGGTGGGCATGTAAGCAAAAGGAAGTCCTGCAAAAATAATGTCATGTAACCTGCGCCCACCTGGTCCTAAAGATTAATATTCAATTGTTCTCACCAGGAAATCCAAACCACAAGACTCTTTCAGTGGTTGCCCTTGAGAGAATCGTATCACCCATGTAAAAGAAAAAAAGAAAGCAAATTCATTCTTGTGAGAAAAAGCCTACTCTACAATTCATAGAAACAACCGCATTTTCTTTTCTTTAAAAAAAATGTAGTAAAACCATAGCTGTTCTCTAGTTAATAGTTTTGCCAATTCTGTTAGCAACTTTTGCAACTTCTAGACACATCTGAAAGTAAAAATAAAACTTAGTCGCATTTATATCTTGGGTAGGGTACAAGAGTTTTCCTTGGCAACTTCCAGAGATGTTGTAATCAAATTGAAAGAAATTGCAGCAGATATAATGGGGGTAAAGTCACTGACATATAACTGAAACAGATTTAAGAAAGTTATTCTAAATCAAATTATCCTTTTTGGGGGCAAAACTTCTAATTTAATTTAGGCTCGCCCAAAATTCATAAGGGGGTTGGACTCAATGACCTCGAAAGTCCCTTCCAACTTTATTATTATTATTATTATTATTATTATTATTATTATTATTATTATTATTACTACTACTACTACTACTATTACTATTACTATTACTATTACTATTATAACAATGTAGGAATTAGGATTCAGCTGTATTTTCATTGCCCAACTTTGACTCATTACAGAAATGGCTCTGAAGATATTATTGAATAGGGAAATTCCCCATCATTATTAACAAACTAAAAAGCCACATTGGCTAAAAGAGCTAAGAAGGACCAAGGATGAGCATCACCATTCTTAGGCAGCTGCCAGGAGCCCCAGGAGTGGTCACTCTGATATCTAGGTCTATATCAAAAAAATTGATTCTGTTCCAGTCTGAGCAATCTCTGAATGGCTGAAGCCATTTTTATATTTCCATAGTGCTTTAGAGCAGTCTTCCGGGCTGTAATCTCCAACATATTTGAAGATTTCAATTTCCAGAATTAGCTTTCCTTTTTTTCACCAAATTGTTTTACTGCATTATAAAACAATACATTATAGAATATAGGTACTGTAGTATTTATACAATAGAAAATAGAGATTGTTTACATTATGAAGATTTAGGTGAATTAAAGTATGGTTGTCCAACCTTTTGGCTTGCCTGGGCCTCCTTGAGTGAAGAATGATAGAGGAATTGTCTTGGGTCCTATATAAATACATATAATATAGTTATGTATATAAATAACAAACTTCCTTTATTTTTTTAAATTTTTTATTATAATCTTGTAGGCCTGCATTACTCCAGGGCTGTATGTGGCCTGAGGACTATGGATTGGACACATCTGAATTAAACTCTTAAATACAAGTATTTATATAAATGTTAAATATGATTTCTAATAAATCATTCTTAGGATTTCTTACAGTCTAAAATGTGAATGAACACAAGGTTGCTTAAAATGCACTACTAACGACATTGATAAACAGATGCAAAATGCATTTAATTAGTTTATAGTATGAGAAATGTTTCAATCTTTGAGCTTATAATTTAATACTTAATATTAAATGATGTATTACCGGTATTTGTAAATGTTTAAAAGGAGAAAAAGGAAAAAGAAAAAGAAAAAAGAGTGCTGCTTGGAAAAAGTGAATCGGTATTTACTCCCCCTTCTTTATACTGTGATTCACAGTGTTTATAAACATTCAGACCTCCTTAAAAACCATATTGTATGCATTTGTGTTTGCCTTGCTACATGATGTGTTGTATATATGGAAACCATTCTTGCTTGAATTTGGTTAAAGTTGTGTTGTGGATATAAGCTGTTAGTTTTGCCATTGCTGTGTACTTTCCAAGTTTAAATTTCCAATCAGAAATTGTTGGTGTTGTATCTTTCTTCCAATGTTGTGCAAAGTTTATGCTCACAACCATAAGCATGTATCTCAGTAAATTATGGTGTTTCTTGCTAATATATTCTGAGATAGAACTAGTAAAAAATGTAATTTCATTTCAAATGTAATTTATAAAATGCTCCAGGTGATACTATATGTCTTTCCAATATTTTTGAGTATGTTTACATGTCCACCACATGTGGTAAAATGTTCCTTCTGCTTCATGGCATTTCCAACTTTTATTACTGTCTGTTTTGGAAATTATTGAATTGTGTACCATCTGTAAAACATACCCGTTTTCTTTTATATTATAATTTTAGGGTAAATTTTATGGATTTGGTCCATAATTCTTCCCATGTTGTGTAGTGACTTTTTTTTAAAGTTTCTCACCCATTTTTATCAAACAATTTTTAAACATTTGTTCTGTCTCTGCAGGACAAAGAATTTTAGAAGTTGCAGTCACATCTGCAGGATTGTAGAAAGTTGTTTCAGAGCAACAATATAGCAGGAGCATTGTGGGAAATTTAGAGGGCAACAAAATCCAGTCAACATGCACTGTTTGAAACATCTTATGAGCACCACTGTTGGTATCACTGCTGCTCATTTTCCGTATAAAGCCTCCCTTTAACATGAGAGAGAGAGGGCAAAATATAAATGTATTGTAACTCCTTTCAAGTAGATTGGAAGTTACTTCTTTATTATCTTTCTTTTCCTTTTTTCAAATTGTCTTTTTTCTCTTTCTTTCTTACTCTATTTTTTTTCACTATTTGCTATTTTTATTATCTTTTTCTTTTATGATTTTTTTAAAAAAAATAAAAATTCAATAAAAGCTTCTTGGATAAGAAGCAAAAGATCTTCAAAGAAAAACAAGAAAGTCCAGTTGCCTCCTGAAAAAGCACCTTGGGGACAACCATGACTTGGATAACTGAGAATCTCCATAGACATTTAGCCTCCTGTAAGATTACCATATCTGGACTGCAAAAATGCAGATGACCACTAGATGGCAGCAAAGAGCTACAACCCCCCTCCCTCCTATCTTAATTCAAATTTCAATAGAATATTTTGCACCCAGCCTCTTGAGTCACTGCACTGTCACATCAAGGAGTCAAATGGAGCGCTTCAGAATGGATATTTCTAACAACCAGGACTCCGGCAGACAAAGAGGATCTGCCATTTCCAGATTTCTCAGCCTCCCTCTTCTCTTTCTTCCCATCCTCTCTCGTCTGAATTGAGTCTACATCCATTTCTTTGAGTTCTCTGTGTCTCCCCTGTGCACTGGCTGCTGGGAGGTGAGGACCGGGATCCTGTTACAACTTTCATTTCCTGAAATGTTTGGTGTGGAAGCACACATTCAGGGGCTTTTTATCCACGCATCAGGCTAAAGAGGGAGCTTAGGTTTCAGGCCTTGTCACTCAGCTGTCACCAAACAAATGAGTCTCTCAGAGCCGAAGGCAGAGATAGCTACCTACTATTTGTGACCCCTTTAAGCAGGTGATTGCTGGGAAGAGGGGGAGGAAGCAGGTAAGAATTAATCTCCTGGCTGTTCTCCGTTTCCTCCCTTGCTCCTTCTTCGAATGAACAACCACAGTGTGAAATCGGTCAGGGAGAGGAAGGCAAGGGGGAGGTAATGAAATAAGCTGTCTGCCCCCCCCCCTTCTCCTTTGTGGGAGAGGAAAGATATTAAGTTTTTTTTTTTTAAAGAGAACAAAGTGGGGAAAGAAAAGTTCTCAGGTGACTTTCAAGTTATCCCCAAAGGTAACTTACCTACATCCTTCAGGTGAGGTCTTTAGTGATGAGAAGAAATGAGCTGGAAATTGCATAATAGAAGCAGCTGCTCTTTGGATGGAAATTGAAGGGGGGGCTTGAATATTCTCAAATATATGCAGCACTTTTCTGTCCTGCTCATTATGTTTATCTTCCTAGATTGAAACTTCCATGTCAGGCCCAGCTGAGGTTCTGTTGAAAGTAAATTTAATAAAGCTACAATCTTAAGGTCATTAAAATGGGGTGGGGAGGAATGGTAAACCATACTGAATTCATCAGACTTTTGCAAAAGAATGATCAGTGGTTGCAAACAGGAATAAGTAAGTTCCTTTTAGCACAATAGAATGACCCTCTTCCAAATAAATATTTCAAGAAGCTGTTTGTATTTGAAACAATGTTTGAAATGAGACCTTGTTAAGATTGCCTACAGCTGAAACCACTAGAGCAGAGAGAATAAACTGAGTCTAGTTTCTATCTTGCATTTTGAATTTGCTTTAGAGAGAGCCTCAAAACAAAACAAAACAAAACACTTCCCATTGTGGAATCCAATATTTTCTACTTGCAGTAGACTTTGTGTTCGAGATGTCTGGTAGGAGAAAGATGTCACCCTTATTTACCTAAGGTCTTTTTAAATTTCAGACGCCAAATACATTTGCTAAACTCCAGAGAATATAAACTACAGTCCTTCTTTTCAAGAGTTCAAATAAACTCTATTGCTGAAAAAATACTTTTTGCCCCCTTTAAAAAAAAATCTAATATTAAAGTTTTGCAAAATGATTGTTCCAAGTAGTAGTTTAAATGAAAAAAAGCTTTGTCTTTTGCTATTCAAAGGAGCATTAAAGGGTGTTTTAAAACATAGCAGGTTTTTAAAAAGATAAAAAAAGAGAAACCACCAATTGAGTATTCTACATCAACATTCAAATGATTGCTCTTCTAGTCCTCAAAACAGTGGTGGGATTCAGCCGGTTCGCACCACTTCGGCAGAACCGGTAGCTAAATTTTTGTTGCCCAGGCCCAGAATGGACTTCCAGAAGCGGCATCCACACAGAGAACCAGTTGTTCACATGTTTGAATCCCATCACTGCCTCAAAGGTATCACTGAAATCTGTTTTGTGATCTAGGATCATAACATGTGTGAGTTAGAAGGGACCCCAGTTTAGCCCAAGAATTTGTGAAGCCATCCCAAATAGCTTGCTATTCAGACCTTATTTGAACACCTCCACAAGGAGAGTTCTCCATTTGATGCATTGTCTCTAGATCACTTACTTAAGTGATCACAGGTCTCCACATATTTCTAATTCTTGAGTTGCATTTGCCAAGCATTGTATCAGACTGGATCAGCCAGATTAGCCCTCCCAATCTATTTCTTTCAAGTTGAGGAAAATTGTTATCCTGCTTAGACTATACAATATTTTAGATTTGAAGGGGAAAGAGTGCACTTCTTGGCACCTTTTTAAACAAAATACTTCTTTTCCTGGGATTCTGCTACCATGGAGCAGCCATATCTGTTTTAAAGAGCACCAACAGGAACTATAAGTGGGCATTTCTTTTCCATTCTGCCTCTGAAGTCATAATGCTGAGATTAAATTATTTCTCTGAGAAAACTTCTTTCTTGTGTTTGAATTCCTCTGCTGGCTGGGAATTCTTACAAAGAAGATTCAAATCTTAGTAGCGCAGTCCTACATACTGTAGATCTGCTTGAAAGAAAGTCCCATTAGTTTTGAAGGCCAAAATGCAAGAAGGCCAATGTAGGACTGCTGTCCAAGGGGCTGGGGGGGGGGGCTTTGCAGAAAATTCACCAGCAGGTTGCCACTCTGTTTTAAAACATTATATTCTGTTAGGTGGCAGCAGTGAGCAGATCTCAAAAAATTAAGACAGGGCATCCTGATTAGTGTCTGAATAGGAGACCACAAGGAAATCCAAACATATGGGAAGGAGCAGGGGAAAGGGTCCCGGAAGACAGCAGTGAGGAACTACGTCTATTGCCAGTAAAAAATACATGGAGGCTTTATTTCCTTGCAAGGAGCTGAGCTCGGATTTTACCTTTAAACTGCTGTGAGGTGAGGCATTCTGCAGAGGTAGCAGGACAGGAAAAAAAGTCAGGAAAACAACTTGCTCATCAGTGCCATTATCAAGCCACAGTCTCCAGAATCAATTCTGCCATGTAGGAAGTAGACTATTTAGCATTTTTTGCCTGGAGGGTGGAAATAAAGGAGTGGGATCCGAGAAGGGAGAAGGAAGGGCAGACAAAAACAGGAGATGGAGGGAGGGTGTAAGGTGATCCCTTTGTTTTTGGAATAAAATGAGCAATGGTATGTTTACTTTCCAAACAGCCACAGGACAATGCCCCTTCCCCTCGCTGATTTGTGGAGACCAGCTGTTTGGGCAGGGTTGCAGCAACCCAAGTGGCAGAGCTTTGCATTTTGAATCACAGTCTGAAGTCTGAGAGCAAACACAACTAAAAGAAGAATCAACCCTCCCTCCCTTTTGTAAAACCAGCTTGACCCTTCCTTTGGTCAGAGACCCTGGTCGCTAAATTTACACTTGAGTAAACAGGCATTGGAATGAACACAGAAGAGCGCTCAGGGAACCGATATCAGGCAAGGGAAGGGAATATTAGATTGCAGCCTGTTCATAAGATTTCTATGAGGCTTTTTTCTCATAATGTCATTAAATGTCATAAATTCACATTCTTGGAGGATCTGAAGCAACTTGCTTCAACGGACAGCTACTCCCATAATGAGGTGGGCATTTCAAAATGATCCTTGGACTACTAAACAAATGTGTTTACTGGTGTCTTGTTTTCAGACCTTTATGTATTATGCCACAAACTAGATTTTCATGGCAAAAGAAAATAAATTGCTTTTGCTTTAAGAAAGGAATTGCTCAGCATGCTATTTACATTACAATTGCTTGACCCCCCCTCCCAATTTTCAGTATATCCAAAGCTGGTTTAATCAAGTCTGTTCTTAATAACATGAATGACTTTTTGTTTCACAGATCCACTAAATCACTCCAAATTTGAAAACCAGAATAGATGGAACTGACCCCTTGCCCAGAAGATACACTGAGAACTTCAGCAGATATGAGAAGATTCAGAACCTTGAATTTCCCAAGAGCACTTGAACTGCACCCCTCTTAAGTCCTCCCCATTCTCTGCTTTCTTAAAAAAAACCTCCTTCTCAGGGGGCCACAATCACCTAGATTTTCTGACCTAACTAAACTGCAGTTAGTGCACTCTAGAAGCTGAACTGCACACATCCTTGTTGTCCAACAGGGTGTGATGACCTCCCTGGAGGCTTCCACAGATACCTCTCCAGATGTCAGCTTGGAAGAGGATGAACCAGTTCCAGGCACATCTGGAGGGGAGTTGGTCAATGGCTCCAAGCAGCTGTCTGAGAGGGATTTGGCTGAAGCTGAAGCACAGCTGCAGCAGGACAGCCCTGAAGCTTCAGATAGAGAAAGCATGCAGCTAGCTACAGCCACTCAGTGATGAGGAAGAGGATTTACCTTCGGCACCTGATCCAAGAACATGCATGGCAAAGAAAAGGCAGGAGCAGAGAAGGTCAGCCAGATTACTCATGAGGAGAAAGTCTCACCCTTCTTGATGGGCTGCACCAGAAGCTGGCTATTTAGCATAGCAGACAGATGGAGGCAATGCTGAGAACACTGAGTTCATTTCAATCAACCAGAAAACACAGCTTTGTGTTTTCTGGTTGTTGTGATTCTTGCCTTTCTTTGAATTCACACTGTGCCTTGACTTGGATTGTGCCTTCTGAACTCTAGACTTTTCTTTCCTCGTGAACCCTCTTGTATTGGGGATTTCATTTTTCCTGGTGGGTTTATTTTGATTGGGAAACTTTCAAGTGCCTTATGGATTCACTAGCCATTGGTCTGTGGACTAGCATTGGTCTGTTTGTGGCTGGACTTAATTGGGACAGTTCTGGGTTTTTGGTGAAGGGAGTTGGGGGAGGGATATTAATAAACCCACTAAACCACAGTTATGTGTGTTTGTGTGAGAGAAAGAGCAGGACAGCACACAGAGATAGCTAATAAAATTAGTGTCAACAAGAGTAAGGAAAAGTAACCAAAGATAGGAAAGTAGGAAAGGAAAGGCATTCAGAAACAGAATAGCTTAAGGGTTGCAAGGAGGCTTTCAATGACAGAAATATTGAGGCACACAAGGATCTAAATTAGGACCAGTTTGGTCTAGTGGTTAAAGCACCTGGCTAAAAAGCCAGAGATAGTGAGTTCTAGTCCCGCCTTAGCCATGAAGGCCAGCTGTTTGACCTTGGGCCAGTCACTCTCTCTCAGCCTAACTTACCTCACAAGGTTGTTGCCATGGGGAAAATAGGAGGAAGAAGGTGTGTTGGATATGTTTATCTTGAATCATTTGTAAAAATAATAAAGGCAGGAAACAAGAAAAAAATAAATGAAAGGCAGATGATTGAGCCACAGAGCAAATAACTGAGCTATTGAGATAAACAACTCCAAAAATCCTTATTTAAAAAGGGTTAAAAGTAGAAAGGCAATAGGAATGTGAATTGTCACACACATGTGCTCTCTAAAAATCAGTTTGTATCCTTGGATTCTAGGAGTAGAGGATAGTAGTATATTTCTGGCCCCCTAAGAGTCACACTACAGGGTGAGCAATAGCACCATCCTGGCACCACTGGAGTGTTTAAGGCCATTTTTTTTAATCCCATAAACTATCAAGGGCGTTAAGGCTCCAATTGCTTTCCTTAATTACCATAGTGGGACAACATAGCCTTGTGAATTGGAAATCACAACCCAGGGATAGAACCTTGATGATATGATAGTTTCCCATTCCTAGGGTAACAATTCCTCCACCATCATTGGGATGTCCATTGTTGAGGAAGCAGGTAGTCATTAGAAGAATATCTTGTATTTTAAATATACTATGCTATTTGAGGGTAAAAGAGAGGGAATACTTGATGTATTGATTATATTATGTATATATGTCTTGTTTTAGGATGTTTGATTACCCCAGCACCACAGTGTGTCCTGAATATGTTGCTTTAAGAAACTAAAAAAACAATAAAATTTGTTTAAAAAAAGAAGAAGAATATCTTGGAATGGTTAAATACTTACACCTCCATGGACAATTAGTCTTATCTACATGGACAACTGAAATGGACATTTAGGCTTGTTGGGGGCATGTAAACTACATGATAATCTACCTCTCTGGTATAAATTTGTCTACTCAACAGATTACTAGATACTGCCAGAGCAGTTAGCACTTGTGAGATACATCAGTACTAGGAAATGTACAAGTGGCAGTTGTGAAATTTTGGAACCAAATTTAAAAGGCTGGGGGTAGAAAGTTGAAAACCAATAATGTTGAGGTGGGGGAAGGAGTTGGCGGCATCTGAGTTTACCTTCAACGGGGCAGAGAAAGGGTCTTGCCATTTTTATAACGGTTCTGATCCAGTCTGACAAAAGAGACGTTGTTTTGCAAATTATTTCAAAAGAAAAGCATACTTCAATGAAATCCACATGGATAGAGCTGCCTGAGAATGTCTTGGCTTTCACTCTACAATTCTCTCTCCAGTGGTCCGCATCCTCCCTGACTTCCCACCCTTTGATTACAACCGAAAAGAAGGAACAATTTCCCATTGGGCTTTTTCACCAGCAGTCACCATTAAGGGAGGCTCCTGCCTTGGAGAACTCGATGAAAAAAAAAAGCTCCCTCTGTGGAGTTATTTGGAGAACACATATGTGATAATTTGTATAAGTTCTAATCCACTGTCTTTAGTTGCCAGGAGGCCCTAAAGCAGGGGTAGGCAACCTTGGCTCTTTTATGACTCGTGGACTTCAACTCCCAGAATTCCTGAGCCAGCATAGCTCAGCTTGGAAATCTCTCCCTTTCCCCTCAGCGTGGCTGGCTCAGGAATTCTGGGAGTTGAAGTCCACGAGTCATAAAAGAGCCAAGGTTGCCTACCCCTGCCCTAGAGCAAGAAATATTTTTGTTCCCTGAATCTGGCATTCAAAAGTATACTGCCCTGAAGATTCCATCCATCAGAGCCAATGTCTTTTATAAAATATAATAGCTTGTGACAGACTTTGGAATCTTTATTATTTATAAAATGCCTCTACCTACTGTAGGTAGTAGGCCTGTGTAATGCTTTGTTTTCCTTTCCAAATAAATGAACTGAAACACACAAGTCTGCAGAAGTAGGACTTGTTCACAACTGTTAAACCCAGTCCCACATTTTCTGGGATCATGTGACAGCTGAAAAAAACAGCCTCATGATCCCAGGATAAGCTATCTCTGGTTTAAAGAGCTGCAAACAGGCACTATATTTACACTCTCCAATGATTTCCAAAACACTTCCCGGAAGAAGGCATTAGGCAACCATTTCCATATTGTTGCCAAGAAAAATGCGTAGAGATTATCACAGTCAAAGCAAGGGGATTCTTTCTCTTTACTGATGTGTTTTGGTTACCTGTCCTGAATCTGCTGCCAATCAGTTTAATTGAGGCAATACAATTTTCTTTTCTTAACTGGGGAAAACAGTAGGATAAGATCTACAGGCTTATGATTTTTAAGGAAAAGTCCTACTGAACTCCCAAATAAGTGGAGCTATATAAATGTTGGTAACATAGATCCAACTGTGTCTGGACCTCTATGTGTATTGGTTTACAGCTTTCATCATCCTCCAGCAGCACAACGTAAAACAATAAAATTATAATTTACACACAAGTAAATATACAAGACTTATTGCAACCAAATCTTCAGGGCAAGAAAACAAGGGACTTGTAGTTTTAATGCCAAAGCGGGGGGGGGGGGGGGGGGGAAAAG
>NW_015387250.1:421800-486075 GCF_001527695.2 Protobothrops mucrosquamatus | reverse complement strand
AGAATCCAATGCACCATCCCTGATGCAGTCATTATAATAACTTAAATGTGAAAATAAAATCTTGATTTAATGGGACTTTATCTGCTGGTATGAAGATCCAGGATGTTCTGTAAAGAAAAGCATTCATCAAGCCACATATTTTAAGAAGTTAAATGCTCAGTGCCAGACCATGTGGTAAGCTGCCATTTCAGAACGTAGTATCTCATATTCTATTTTATGCTTCATTAGTCAGATCACACCTGGAATAAGTATGTATTCATATATGTTATGTTCATACTACATGCTTTGTTAAATGACCCACAACAGAATGTGTGCAGCAACAAGAATCAAGTTAGCTGTAAACAAGCAAACTATATTGTAGTTTTTCATGTTTTATGAAAGCAGACAAAGAAGTTTTCTCAAGGAAAAACATAAACCATACAGCTGGCAATCTGCAATTCCCAGACCATGTCAAACCTCTGAGGAAGACCAGACAAAGAAACCAAAGGTATGAATGCTAATTTTATTATAGAGTTACAGGAACAGAATCTTGCAAGTCTAAGGTGCAAGACCCTTCCCTTTGTTTATCCTAAAGATAGTTGTCAGATCTGCCAGCTCTTATATCTATAAATAGGATTGATCCTTGGCTCCATTTATTGAGAAAGGTATTTTATTAGAAGTCAAGTGTATTGCAGTAATGCATAGCCAGAACTGAGAATCACGCACCAAAATCCCTAAGTTCAACTTTTCCATCCCCTAGCTGCCTCTCATCACTGATTCCCCTACCCCACATGACCAATCAGGTTCAAGCAAGATGTTTTCAGAATTTCATCAGTTGGTATGCAGCTGCCTTCTTCTCTGAGCAGGGTGATCTTGAAGCAGTGCCTTGGGGAGATACAGCAATACTTTCACCCCCCAAGCACCCCCCCTCCCATTCCTCCTCCCCAGAGTTCATGGCAGACTGTCGCCATAGTAGCATAAGGTGGCAGATGACAATACCTAGAAAAAGTCAAATCTGAGATGTTTTCTCAAATTACATTACTGCTTCTGACTTAGATTTCTCTTATCTGACTAGTGTCTTGGTTGAGGCCCTTCTTTCAGTTTCTCCAGGTTCTCACAGTGCCATTACACCCTAGGTCTAGTCAAGAGGCACCACCATCCTTGAGTTTAAAAAACCTCTTCTCCATCACCTCTTTCATTCATGTAACATATAGAACTTGGTTTCTGAGTTAACATGTAAGACACCAACTCTCCCACACACATGAAACCGACTAGCCAATATTGATATTAACCAATCTTTGATTGTGGTGTTAATTCAACTGGTAGGTCTTTATATGACCTGGATTAAGCGTATTCTATAAACACAGCCAGTTAACTCCATTGCCATCACTCAGATTAAACTTTGATTTCACTTTGAATGGAACTGAAATTGCCTCAGATACTTGACAGTATGCATCTGGTGCAAATGCATTTATCTACTGTCAAGTAATAGAGGCAATTTCCAGTGTAAACCATGGTCATCTCCTCAAGATAGACTTGATTAGGAATTAGACACTGCAAAGACTATCCTTCCATAAATCAATTGTTGTAGAGTATAATAACAGAATCTTCAAAATCTGACCAGAATCTTCCTGTATCTCCTTTTATACCATAAAGAATCAGCTCAGGGTTATTTTCAAGTCTTTTTCTCATGCAACTTACCTTATACATCTGTTTGTTTTATGCATCTGTTTTTTTCCTTATCTTAAATGCAAAAAACCCCTTTTATCAATACTAAACTGCTTTTTTTGGATAGGGCCCAATGTTCAAATCTATCAAGATCTTTTTGAATCTTGAGCTTGTCTGTTGATGGGTCAGTAATCCATCCTAGTTTTGGGTCATCATCAGGTTCAACTCCTTCATCTTTTATGAAAATGTTGAGGAGCACTGGGCCCAGGAGAGAACTCTGAAATACCCTCCTGGATTCTTGCATCCAAGTAATCATAGAAGACAAGACTCATGTGGCAGCTACAGTTATTCAATCTATTGTGAATCTAAATTTTTGGTACTGTGACCAATTATTTCATATTGTTTGATTTTATAAGTAAGATACTATATCTTTGATAAAATGCACTACCCTATCAGCATTACTTGATCTACTAATCTAGTCATTGTGTCAAAAAAGGAAGGAAGGAAGAGAGAGAGAGAGAGAGAGAGAGAAAGAGAGGGAAAGAGAGAAAGAGAGAGAGAGAAAGAAAAAGAAAGAAAGAAAGAAAAAGAAAGAAAGAAAGAGAAAGAGAAAGAGAAAGAGAAAGGAAGAAAGAAAAAGATTTGTTTGGCATAACCAGTTTTTACAAACCCATGCTTGCTTCTGTAATACCTTTTTAAATGCTTGCAAACCCATCCTATGATGATATTTTGTAGGATTTCCCCAAAGTGCTGCTCTCAAGCCAATTGGTCTGTAGTTTCCTGGATTGACTTTTTTCCCTTTTTTTTAAAGAATGGAGCATCATCAGCTCTAAATGCTTCATTCCTCATTAAAGTTTATAACTGTGGAAATATTTTATCACCATGATATTGCTTTGAGGAGGCTTGATCCAACCAAAGTTAAGCATTTAACCTTTTCCACAAATTCTAAAGGCAAGCTATTAAGCATTTAATATTTCCGAATGGAAAGAAATTAATATATATTTAAAATGGGAAAAGTGAAGAGATAACCATATTAAGGAATATATATTAAAACTTTTTAAAGGTTTTTACTTTTCCTGGTGCTCATTGTTGTTTGTATGTTTTTATCATATATATATATATATATATATATATATATATATATACACACACACACACACACACACAAGACACTTCCACTTTTACACGGGAGAAAACCCGAATAACCAAAGACCTACATGTATATGTGTATGTGTATGTATGTGTGTGTGTGTGTGTGTGTGTGTGTATGTATGTATGTATGTATGTATGTATGTATTGTATGTATGTATGTATGTAGAAAGGGGGGAACCAGCTTTATCATACTGTAGAGCCCTCGCAAAGAAGATTGAGATTCTGAGAATCCTCGTTATTTTTTCCTCTGTTCCTCACCATTTCTTCCGCCTCCTCAGAGGCGAGAATATTCTCCCCGTTGCCTTTGGTAGAAACTCGAGAGGGCTGCAATTACTCCCCTTAAACAAAACAAAAACTTCCCTCGGACTCTCGGCGAAGGCGACCTAATCCTTCTTCCGGCCCTCTTGCCAGCTACCTCCATTCCGGTGGTGGGAGAACCAAGCGGTGCTGCCGGCGAAGGGTCCACCCAGCTCTTCGCGTGGAGACAAGGCGTGAAAGCGGATTGACAAGTCACTTGTGGAAAAAGCCAAAGCCGGGACGCGGTTCCTCTATGGGGGAGACGAGAGACAAGTTTTCGATAGGGGTATCATTATTTTTTTAGGGGGGGGGGGGTTGATTCCTAATTGCTTGATCCGTAGTACAACCCGGCTGAGTTTACACGAGCATCTTTACTGGCCGTTCTGCTTCGCTTGGGTTCTTGGAGGCTCCATTTCGGCGGCCCTGCGGATCGCTCCGGTGCTTATCGCGGGCAAGAACGCCTTAAAAAAGGCGCCAGATCAACACAAGACGCCCCTCTTTCCCGCAGCGGGTCGTCCTTCCGCTGCCGAGCCCGGCAGAGCAGCCGCTAGATAAACAAGGGCTTAATGGTGCAAAACGCTAACAGGGGAGACGCGGGTCATTAGCCCCGAGGCAGAAACGGAGGCGGGGCAGAGCTGGAGCCGGCCTGGAAAGGCCAGCTAGCTGGGGAATCGGGTCTCTCTTCTTAACAGGGTTAAAGAATAAACTCGGGGCTCCCGGGGCAGCTCCTGGCCCCGACCGTAGGGAAAGGCTGGCCGGAGGGCCGCTGGGCAGACTCGGAGCCGAAGGGATGCCGCGAGCGAAGGCGAGAGGCTGCCGTCCCGGCGCGCTTCCTAGGCCGTCGGGAGTCCTGGTGTGAAAAGGGCGGGGAGGGGTGTTGGATCTGGGGGAGCGGGCAGATCCCATTACTTAAGGCCCCGGGAAGAAAGGAAGCTCCGCCCCGGAAGAGGACTTATTTCTAAACCGGCGTTCAGAGCCTTCCGTGGTTCTCCCTTATAAATAAATAAATAAATTTATCGCGTTTGGACGCGATTCAGGCCTCGCGGGAGGCAATTGCTGGGGTCCTCCTACCTCTGCTGAGAGGCCACGGGTCAGAAATGACCACCAGGATCCTAACTGTTGAGGCAGGGAAACCCCCCCCCCCCAAAAGATATCCTAGAAAAAGAAGGCCAATAGATAATGCCATGAAGTTTGGGAGGCTTTCTGCTCCTCCTTTACGAGGCCAGGGATTTGCAAGGCCAAGAGAGGGGGCAAAGAAAAATTGCGTTGGTGCAGGAGGAAAGGAGAAAGGAGGAGAGAAGGGGTGTGTGGGGAGGAGCAGTTCAAAGGACCCCTCCCCCTGGGGTTTTCCAGGGCCTGAATAAAACTCCATCAGTGTCAAGATAACCTAGGAGTTAAAGTCATTGGCCATCAGAGCATTTAACTCTGGAGTAAAACATGGCTTGGATTATGCTGCAACCCAGCAAAATTACCCCTTCCCCCCCCACGCACTCACAAACACAAAATGCATGTGAGTCTACTGAAGGGCCTTTGGTTCAGTTGGGAGCTGCTCCACAAAAGCTGGGTCTAAATGGCTCTCCCTGGACCAGGCTGCAGCTACTTTGAGGAATTCTGGGAATTGAAGTCCACAAGTCTTAAAGTTGCTAAGGTTGAGGATCCCTGCTCTAGAGCTTAGCTTGCACTTTGAATAGGGCATTATTGGAGTCTCGTTTGTCTCCCCAACTGATGCACTCCTCAGCGCTCCATATGTTCCAGGCCATATGCTGAAAGCCAGCATTTTTAAACTAGTTTTTGTTCAAGCCATCATGGTCTGCTCTAGGTACCATAATGGCTGGGTTGCACATATGAGGCAGCCAAAAACAAACTAAGCACGCTGAGGTTTCAGCCAGGGAGCTCTGTTGGGAGCAATCCTGGCAGGGCTGTGAAGGGGGGGGGGGAGAGGAAACAAGGCCTTTTTGAGAATCTGGGCAAAAGAAAAGCCCCTCCCTCCACCCAGGTGAGAAGTTCTACCCAGAAGCCCCACCTACTTTAGTCAGCCAGGGAAATCTCAGGACAGGGGAGCTATAAAGCCTGTAGCCCATCCCTGACTTTTATTTTCATTCAATAATAATAATAATAAACTTGTTCCTCCAGTGTATGCTTACAAGGAAGAATGTATCAACATGCTAAACCCAGGTTCAGAAAATAAATCACTACTAATGAATTCCCACAATATCCAAACTGTGGTTGCATTCACAGAACAGAGTATTATCCTAAGCAAACACATAGCTTAGCATAGTGTGAGAATGGGTCTGCTCAGTGCCTTAGTTTGTTGACTCAAATGTGCATAAAGATGAGGGGGGGGCTTGTTATGCAGTATCCAAACTGCCATCCTGCTAAATGACCAATTGCTTTTGCTTTGCATGTACACTGAGAGCTTCTGCACCGGAGACAAATTCCTTGTGTGTCTGATCACACTTGGCCAAATAAAGTATTCTAATTCTCCCCCATTAAGACCATAAAACAATGTCAATGTGCATAATAGTGCAGTTACTATAGGTAATACGAATTTCGTATTAAGTCAGGACCTTTATTAGGCCAACTGGGGGGGTTTACAAAATGGTGCTCATATTTCAAAATCCTCTTCACCAAACAAGATCCTTTCAAAGCAGGATAAACAACCGGAAGAAATCCCCCTGAATTCCAAGACTAACCTGCCACAGACATGGACCCAACGCCAACCTCATTTCCTCTGCCGCACCTTTTACTGCCTAATGAAAGGGAAATTCAAAAACTTGCATGTTTTGTAAGCTCCACCTAGTCCCAAAAGAAGACGGGGCATCAATGTTGATTCTGAATAAAGGTTAATTTGTTTGCCTTCAGCCAGGAGGAAAAAGAAAGAAGATCTCAAAAATATCCCAGACTCCTTTGTCTGAAGAAGAGACTTGGAGTCTTATCTCCACGTTTTCCTGATCAAGGCCTTCCCTGAAACAGGAGGAAATTTCTCTGGAGTAGATATAGCCCCCAACTCGAATGACTTTTAGGCATAGAAAGCTTAGCAGAAGGGGAGGGGGGGAGAGAGCAGAGAATACACATTGACTATTATCCAATTATAAATAACATTAAGAGTCTTATCAGTCTTATCAAGTTTAATTTAGATTTCTGTGGGTACAAGAAACCTGGAAATGAAAGCACATGCTACTAGCGGTAATCAAATTGCCAGTTGATTTCTCAAGCCAAACTATATGGGAAAAAGACGAAGAGAGACAGACAGAAATAAAACCTAGAAAAAGAGTCTGGATTATGAAAGATGTCCAGGTAAGTGGAACAACTTTTGTTGTTGCTATTATAAAAAAAAATCACACAGATTCATTTCCAAAATTCACCATAAACAGAAAAATCACCGACATGACATTACTCTCATGAAACTTTAATCTAACCTAAAGGGCTCACACCTCTGCATTAAGACATAGGCACTTGACATTCTTCAGCTAATACTGCATCGTTTCCCTGTTTTTTTTAAAAGCTACTTCAAATCTTTTCAGAAATCTAAGCCTGACCAAAAAAGAAAAATGTAAACTTAATTTGCCCTCTCCAAATCTCCCTTTTAGAATTAATGTTTGGTACTTTATACCCTCTCTTTATTCCCCCAAAATTCAAGCCAAAATAACTACCCACCACCACCTATTAAAATATATCACTAAGTCCTTAGTGGAAAGTAAGAGCCCCCTTCCTATATGAGCTGTTTTATCAGACCCATTTACCGTAGCAAACCTCTGAGTAAGCATGCATGGATTTGCTTTGTCAGCTTCATTTACTTTAATGGGCCTTATTTTTGAGTAAGGATGCTTAGGATTCTGCTATAAAATATTTGCCTTCTTTTCCTCCTCTAGGAAACAAAAGGATAGGACACAGTCCAAGTTAAAATCCATAGTGCTTAAATCTCTCCTTAAAATTGATGGATTCTAAGTGCTTAACTTGGCTTGGTGATGCTCCCTGTCCTTTTAAATAAAATGCAACAACCTGTCATTCCAACTCAGGAAAGATTAAGTCAATGGAAAAGAAACGCAATGGAGGGATGACACCAAGGATTGCCCCACAAATGCATGAAAGGGTGGATGTTCTCTCTTTGTTTGGCTACCCATAAGATGGTTTAGCAAGAGAGGTGTTGCATAAAGAGAAATGGAAACTGGATGATTTAGAAGCGGATTTTTAAAAGTCATTTTAAAAACCACCAGGAACATTCTGAAAAAACAAAACGGGGGGATGTAGGGAGGGGAGAAAAAAAATGTATGACACAGTTCCCTTATTTACAAGCCCCACCTTGCGTGGGGGGACGAACTCATGAGCCCAGGTCCACCAAGCTGGAAGTGAGAGGGCCTAAGAGGGATTCCTGCAGCTGGTGCTGGTGAGGCTGGAGGCTGTGGGCTGGCTGTGAGGCAGTTAAGCCGGTCAAGGAATAGCTGGAGTTCCTGGCATGGCTCAGGTTGCCCTGGAGCAGGAGAATGGAGTTCTGATCCGGACTTTGGGGGGGCGAAAACTCCTCTTCGGAACTGGAGATGAGTGGCTTGGCCCCATCCAGAGGAGACAGCTGGTTCTGTTTGTTGGTAGATGCGTTGTTGTTTTCAGTGTTTTCTCTGGGAAGGGAGGTGAGAAAGGAGAAATTAGTTATAGGCCAAACTGGTTACATAATGGAGTGAAGGGGGGGTGGGGTGGAATAGTAATTCTAGAAAAGCCTTTCCCAATCTCAAACTCTCCAGAAAGATGGGTGCTACACACACATCCCAGAATTCCTGGCAGATTTCCAACACATCTGGAGGGTTGGTTAGGGAAGGCTGGCCTAAATGCAAAATCCACTAATGTGAATGTAATTATCAGATCCCTGCAAAATTTCAGTCCTCGGGAAATAAACTTGGATGGAACTTTACATTTTTAAAAACTCTCTTTCCTCAAAAATATATTTTATACATAGAAATCCCATCAACTTTAGGTAACATTAGGCATCACAGTACATTTTTATTTCCTCCAAGACACTTCTCTTCCCCCCCTCCCCCACCCCAGTTTACTACTACTACTACTACTACTACTAATAATAATAATAATAATAATAATAATAATAATAATAATAATAATAATAAAGTTGGAAGGGACCTTGGAGGTCATCTAGTCCAACCCCCTGGTCAGGCAGGAAACCCTATACCATTTCAGACAAATATACCATTTTCGGACAAATGACTTGCAAAGAAAGATTACATAGAATTCTTGCTGTACATATAACAGAATAACAGAGTTGGAAGGAACCTTGGAGGTCTTCTAGTCCAACACCCTGCTCAAGCAGAAAAGCTTTCAGACCAATGGCTGTCCAGTCTCTTCTTAAAAACCTCCGGTGTTGGAGCACCCACAACTTCTGGAGGCAAGTCGTTGGGCTGATTAATTGTTCTGACTGTCAGGAATTGAGTTGTTTCTTCTGTGATTCACTCCAAATAAAGTTATATTGTGTTCCGTGAGATTTGCTGCCACATAAGAACACTGCATGAGTGTGTTTAGAAAGTTAATGGGAGCCTGCTGTACACCTTTTGAAAATGTCCCTAAAATCCCAGATTTCTCTTTAATTCTTCTATTGGTAAATGAATCTACTTGAAACTGGAGACTCTTAATAATATATCCTTTAATCAATGCAATTAATATTAATTAGTGTTTAATTAGTACGATTACATCAATTATTTCATTGTCTTAGGGTGGGGAAGAGGAAATGGCTTCAATCTGCAAGATGAAAATACAAAACTTGAACAAGCAAGCCAAACTTGCTAAAAGCCTGGAGCCACTTGCTGAAATCCTAAAAGCAGCTGTCTTGGAGGGGAGCCCTATTGAGGGAACAGGAATTGCTTCAGAATTATTTGCCGTTGAATTAAAAACAGGATAACCGAAGCAAAAGGGAAAAAAAAGGAGGCAAAGAAAATGTTTTTGAAATACAGGAAATTTACGAAACCAATCTAGGAAATAATCACCTTTCAAAAACACAAAAGTGAAAATCCACCTAAGCTTTCAGCCTCAGGTCCTTCCAGGGCATTTGTGCCTAGAAATAAGTCCTGCTAATATCTGATTTCCAGATAATTGATTACAGAGTTAAAATCACTATGAGACATAACTTCCAAATTCTTCCATTAAGAAGACTTTTATGATGGTGTAACTATGTATTGTATTGCCTTCTGTTATATAATAATATTAAACAACTTACAAAAATATCATTTTTTTAAAAAAAAAAGTGCCATTAACTTTTTAAAAAAAATAATCGAATGCTAGGAAAGAACGTTAGAGTCAGGCCTGCCCTTATATTTTGAGCTATATTAAAGTTTTCATGAGAAAAAAAAATCCCTCTTCCAACTTATTTCCAAGGAAAGCAGCTCAGAAGGGCAACAGGGAACTTTTCTTCCTCCCGAAGTCTCAGTCAGGGGTGGAAAACTCTCCCTCTTTTTTTCTTTTGCAAGCCTCACTGCCTGAACTAACTGGATTCGGGCATCTGAATGAGCTTAGATCTGAGATCTAATTATGCCTTCCGGTGCCACAACAACTCCTCATTTTAACACACGTCTTGGCTGGAGAAGGAAGGACTTGGGAAGCTGTACTAGGCGCCCTCCAAACTTCGGAAGGGGGGGGTGTCGTGGGTCTGGAAAACTTAGTCTTTCAACTTTAGGAAAGTTAATTGCTGGGGGGGGGAAGGGAAGTCGCCCTTTATTATCCAGGTCACAAAAGACATTCTGGGTTTATACCACATATAGCTCAAGAGCGTTTAGCTGGAAGGGAGTCCCATTGCCTTCTTCAGGTTACTCCCAAATCCCACGGGGAGACACCCCCCCTAACTTTCCGGCAGGTATGTATTATCTCCACGACTTTTGAACCCAGGTGAAGATGCAGATCTGTCGCGGGAGCGTGTTTGGAAATACGGCCGAGTCGCCCAGCTGCGGGGAGCCGGTGATCACAGGAGCTTCTTGGGCAAACGAGGGGGAAAGCTGGCCGGTGGCTCCTTTTGAAACCGGTAACCTCGTGGTCTTCCCTTCCCAGCTTGGGCCCTTGAAGGCCGGCTGCCAAACTCTGTGCCTGGGGAGCTGCGCGTCCGATGAAACGGAGCTCCCCAAAGATTCGAGCTATTGAAAAAGGCAGTGAACGAATCGCAGAGGCGTCAACAGAAGCTCTGAATTCTTCTCCCTTTGGAGGCACATTCCGCCCGGCGTATCTTCCCCGTCGGCCAACGTCCTCCTTGCAGGTGTGAGTTATTTTAAGAAAGAAGTGCAGAAGTTGAAGGCTCGGCTCGGCTCGGCTTCCCAAGGCAATACAATCTGCACCTTGGATGGAGACCAGGCGGCCGAAGGTCCCGCTCCGCCCGCCTCCATTCATCCCTAGGCTGCGGCTGCCATTATTTTGAGCCGCCTCGATTCCAATATATATATCCCCAAGGCGGATCCGAACCTTGCAAAGCGGTGCTTTGAGAGAGCGCTGGCTCTCCAAGCGCGGCGGCCTCAAGGCGCTTTGAGTGGGGAGGCTGGATCGTGCCCGGGGCTCCAGCCGGAACTCAGAAGCTGCTCGCAGAAAAAAGAAGAGCAAACCAACAAACAAACAAAACAACCTTTCCCGGGTCTTCTGCAGAGAAATTGACTTTTTTTTCCTCCCTTCAGTTCTTCACCAATTTGGCTGCCTGTTTAGATGGCTGCACTGTCCGCAGCCCGAAGGAGGCTGGCATCAGCAATGAGCTGCTTCGCCTTTAGATGATAAATTGTCCAGAGCACAGCAAAGCTGCAGTCTCTATAAAGCTGAGAGCCCGGGAGAAATGCAACCAATTTTAATCATATGGGATTTTTTTTTTAAAAAAAAAAAGCAAACCAATGTTAAGGCCAAAGTTATCTCAAATAACGCCTTTATCCGGTTTCTAAGAGTGGGGGCGGGTTCCCGAAAAGCTAACACTGACACGGCAGTTTTATCTAGATTTAAAATAGACGTGGAACTTGACAGCACCTCTGAAGATGCTGTCAGATGGTGGAATCTCTTGTTTCTAACGATTCCATTTCCTACCTCTCCCCTTCAGACGAGCAGAGCAACGTGTGGGATGAGCGCGCGCACCAAAAGCGGTGCGAAAACATCTTTCTCCAACGAGTAAAATGTACGTTCTTAGTGAAAAGTAGCCCATCTTTGCAAATATTGGAAAGCTGGAGCACTAGACTCGCTGTATTTACCCCGAAATTAAGGCCGACTCCGGTTGAGTCTGCTACCCCTGAAACAGCTACAATTTACGTGTAAAAATGTTTTTGGGCATTGCCCTGCGGAAATTTTTCACTGAAGGATCCCGGGCCCAATACGCGACGTTGTGTGTTTTTTGCTCAAGAACCTCGTGCTCTACTTGCTCTACGTGCCCAGGACTTTCCAACTGTATCCGAACTATATCATCGACGGTCCGAATTCCTTCTACAAACGAGTAGTATGTACCGTCGAAAGGAAGAGGGTTCTCCAACGATTCCGTGCAGCTCCGCGTCCCCTCGGGAAATCGCCTTGTGGAGTCCGCGTCGCCCTTGTAGAGAAAGCCAGGGGAGAGGGGGCCACTTTCCAGAGGCCATCCGCAAGGAGAAGGACGCGGGACCGTTTCCCCCGAGTGATCCAGTCCGCAGAGATTCAGAGATAAAAGGATCGAAAGAGCCACGGCTGGCGAGGCAACCCAAGGTCCCTTCCTATCTTCTGGGCTGTAGTCCGCCACCGTTACCGCTGCCACCGTTGCCGCTGATTCTGGGGGTCTAGCGCCAGATCCCCTGGTTCTCGGTTTTCGTTTCCAGGCTGCACTTGGCAATTTTAGCAACGGAAACCTCCAACGGAACGAGTTGAACAGTCCTGCCAGCCCTGCATCTTGGGGGGCAGAGCCCAACTCTAGCCCCCTGAGCCTCCCTTCCCCCGCCCCCGCCCTTGTAATTGTCCCTCCAGCAATTGGCGCTGTGGCCTTCTTCGACCTGGCCTTGGTCAGATGTGCAGGGACTACAATCTCCAAAATTCCCAGGTACGGCTTCCTGGGAACTCAGGGAGCAGTAGCCCCAACACATCTGGAGGACTTCAAGTTGATAAAGGTTGTTGGGGGGGCTACCCCGCTACTACCCACCACCCACCCACCTCTCCATACACACACATACACACACTTGTTCCTCCCTCCCTGGGCCTGTCATATTGAACAAAACCGAGGGCCCAGCCTCAGAGGGGAAAGATTTGGAAATAGAAGTCCCTGGATTTCGCCTTGAGATATTGGAACAAATCTTGGGTGGGGAAGGTCTGGGACCCATCAGTGCGACTGACACCCTAATCCTAAACACATGTAAACCATCTTAAAGTTAAGCACTTCCATTTAACTGGGGGGTGGCTCTGGCTGGGTCTGACGGAAGAGAGGAAGAGAGCCGGCTTCCCACTGACTCTTCCCAAACGGGGCTTCTTTTTCTGGGCACCCTGAATGGCGACCACTGTGACGACGTCCCCTCTCCTGCCTCCCAGGTGACAGGCCTCTGAGGAGCCTCTGGCCCTGGAGGAGGTCAGCCGAATTCCTCCGAGTTCCAGGAGTGACGCAAAAGCAGGCTTAGGAGTGCAGGCTGGAAGTATCCCCAGAAAAGCCTCTGGGCCTTTTCTGAAGACGACCTCTCCAATCTAACCTTTAGCTGCCTTAAAAAGCCAGAAACACAAAGCAGCCCCTTCAAATCTTATGGCCTTCCTCTAAGGCACCCTTCCTCGGGAGGCTGCAGTGCAGAGTAGGAAGTGAATATTTTAAAACCACAAAATCTAAACTGGACTTGCACAATTGAGATAGCTCCATCTTTTCTTTTTGCTTGATGATGATGATGATACCAACCATCACCACTACTACCATCACCATCAGGGAAATGTTAGCTTGCACACTGGTTTTTACCTTTGGCTTTCAAATCATGTTGTACTGGAGCATAATAAGCCAGGCTGGAGACTGTGTTTCTAGTAGAAACACCCAGGGCTATTTGAGGGTGTTATTTCTAGCTGCCAGGGGAAGATTGCCACTCAAGACCAGAAGGCAAGCAGGCAGTATATCCCCCGCCCCCACCCCCACAGAATATGTGGAGTTGGGAAGCAATGGGCAGCATCCACAGGGGCAGGTGGCAAGAACCAAAAAATTAGGAAAGAGAATGGGAAGGAATCACTAGTGATTCCTAGTGGGGGTTGCGGGATGTGAAGACTATGGGGGCTAAAAAGGCATGAAGTGGTGGTCTTTGAGGGGGCTGCTTTGCTTGGCTGGATCCTCCCAGAAGAAGCCTAACAACACACTTCTGTTTGCACTGTATGTTGGAATAATACCTGGGGGAGGGGAGAAGCACTAAGGAACATTAAGAAAAGGTTAGGGTTAGGGTTCTGTCATGAGATGGTGTAAAGAAAATGTGTGTGTGTGGGGGTCTCATTCCTCCTCCTCATTTCCCCCCCCATGGAAAACTGAGAGCTCATTCCTGAATCCATCAATTCCAGCGCATTTCAAAAGGCATTGTAACACTTCGCTTTAGGATCCCCTTGCAAGGCAGAGATGGTTGCGGTGGAGAGACAACAGCAAATACAATTAACTGACACCTCTCTAGTGCTGCTCCCTATTTAGAAACAAAGGCTGGACGGCGTTCTGTTCAGCCTGGATGTCCCCTACTTATTGGATTACGATTCCCATCATTCCCGGCCAGCTGAGGGTTTTGGAAGCTACAGTTCCACACATCTGGAGAGCACCAGATGGAGCTCTAGCGGTTCCATCCGATTAAAGCTCAGGGCCCGCTGGTTTTTAAGGCACGAGGGTTCACTACGCGACTAATCTGCCTCCTTACAGGCACAGCTATTAAACTAAAGTGCTGTTGGGTTTATGGGACACTTGCGCCTAAGTAAATAAAGCGCAGGATCGTGGCCCAATCCCTTGGAAGTTAGTGGCGCAAGGAGGGGCGGTGAAATCGTTGCTTAGCAAACCAGCCAAGGGAAAAGAACACAGAAACTTTTTAGCGAAGGCTCGCCCTTCCAACTGGCGTGGCCCAACGCGCTGACCAGGGTTAACCGGAGCAGGCCCTTACTCAATTCGCCCAGTTGCTTAGTTTTACGCAGCGCCCCCCCCCCAAGATGAGCGCAAGGGTTGGATTCATACAACCCAAAGCCTCAAGCGAGCCAAATATGCTACAGCCCTACGGCTGTGAGACGCCACGCCAGTCCAGATCGTCAGCACACCCCCCCCCCATTATTTTGTTCCTGTTCCACGTTCGGGTGACAGGGTAATTCTTGCCCCACATCTACCTCGGCCGAGGAGCGTAAGGTTTCTCGCGGGAAGGAAGTCCCCGGGGCAGATCGGCGGAACCTGCCCCAAAGCCCCTTCCCCCCCCCCCGAGAGAGCTGCTGCTCTGGGGGCCGCCGCGATCGTTGTCCCCAGAAGAGTCCGAAGCACAAGCAGAACCCACCTCTCTTTCGCCTCTGCCGCTCGGTCGCGCTGCCTCCGGTTTTTAAACCAGTTGCTAACCTGGGTGGTGGTGAGGCCCGTGGCTTCGGCCAGCTCCCTCTTCTCCCGGGGCGACGGGTAAGGGTTGTGCGCGTACCACTCCCGCAGGACGCCCCGGGACTTCTCCTTGAAGCAGTAGCTGGTCTCCTCCCCGTCCCAGATGGTCCTGGGCAGGGGGAATTTCCGCCGCACGCGGTACTTCCCCACGGCGCCCAGCGGCCGACCCCGCAGCTTCTCGGCCTCCACGTAGTGCGCCTTGAGCCAGAGCTGCTGGAGCTTGGGGTGGTTGTGCGGCGAGAACTGGTGGCTCTCCAGGATCTTGTAGAGCTCGCGGAAGTTGCCCCGGTGAAAGGCCACCACCGCCTTGGCTTTGAGGACGCTCTCGTTCTTGTGCAAGTGGTCGCAGGCGGGCAGCGACCAGAGGAACCTGCCCAGCCGCTCCAGGTTGCCGCCCTGCTGCAAGACCTCGCAGACGCACGCCACTTGCTCCTGCGTGAAGCCGAAGGAGGGCAGCATCGACATGGCTCCGGGTCCGAGCTGCTGCGCCGCCGCCGCCGCCGCCGCCGCCACCCCTCAGCCCGACCGCCGCGGGCTTAGCTGGCCGAAGGAAGCCGGCGGGGGGGCGGGGAGGAGCGTTTTTCCCCGAAGAAGAGCCGGAGGAAAGTGGCGGCGCCGTCCCCGGCTGCTTCCCCGGGCCGGCAGAAGCGGGAGCCGCGTCCGAGCGCCCCGAAAGAACGGGCGGGGATTCCCCCAACCAGGCAGCCGGGACCCAGGAGAAGGGAGCCTTGCCCCGCGCGGCAGAGGGCGGCGAGGAAATGGATGCTCTCGGCCAGTTCCTGCTGCCGGGGAAACTTTTGCTGGGGTCCTCCCGCAGCCAGGCTTAAAGCCGCCTCGGTGTCCGGGCTCTTCTGATTGGACGCTTCCAGCGCCTATCGGAGCGCGCGCCCAGTCCAAGCGGCGGCGGCGGCAGCGGGAGCCAGAGAGCGAGCGGGCGAGCGGCCGCCCCGAGGCAGCCTCGGCTCAGCCTGGCGCTGGAGGGACTTTGCGGCGGAGCCCGGCTCGCTCGGCGCTCTAAGGCGCGGGCGCTCTGGTTGGAGCCGAGCGACTGACTGCCGGGGAGGAAAAGGGAAGCGAGTAGCTCGAGGTTTCTCTTTCTCTCTCTCTCCCCCCCCCCCTTTCTCTCTCTCCTCTCTCTCTCCTCTCTCTCTCCCTCCCTCCATCTGCCCCCAGAAGGGAGACACGTCAGGACCTTGCAAGATGAGCCGGTTCTCAAGTGTCAGCTAAGGGGAACGAAATTCTGTGCAAATCAATTATTGCAGACTTTAAAAGAAGAAGAAGAAGAAGCCAACACCCACCGCCAGCCAGCCAGCTCACCAACCCCCCTCTCTTCCCCCTCCTTTCCTCGGCCCATCACTTCGCTGGCTACCCATCCATCTAAGCCTCCAGCCAACCAACTGGCCTCCTTCTCCTCTTCAAGATTCACTCGTTCCCGGTGAGCTCATATTTAATTACCTTAATGTTGTGAATGAATAAATGATGCCCCCCGATGAATAGCTTATGGTATGCGCTAAATAATTAAAAGAGCCTCATAACTTTGCCTTCAGAGGATTGGAGGTGGAGATTTTCCTAATCATAAAATTAATAATCATCAGAATAAAAAGGACTGATGGATTGAAACCTTTGATTCCAACCTTAAAAGGTAAGTCCTGTGGCTAGCACCAAGCCAAGGGGAGTGGAGCGTTGCTCCCAGAGTTCTTTGGATGCAAACAGGGAATCAAGGTGCTGGTTGCTCTGGCAATACCATCTGGAAACACAAGCAGAACTAATGTCCTTGAGGTGTTCTCCAGCAGGGACTGTTTGGATTTAGTTGACTTTTCTTCCCATAATTTCCAGCTGGTAGGTATCTGGGGAACCGGAAGGTTGCTCAGGCCATGGTGCTACCTGCCCTCTCATAGCCAGACTCCAATTTGTTCCCTGGGCCTGGGAAGAAGCCTTATCATCAGATGCTTTGGGGGGAATGCCCCCCTCAATAAAGTTGTGGTTTTCCCAGGTTTATCTGGGAAAGTGAATCCATAGAAGTTGGAGGATTGGCCTCCTCTGAATAATATACACACTTTGGACTTCCATGTCAAAGCAATGTTAATGGGCGGAGCAAGAAGGAGAATTTTAAAAAGAATCCAGACCCAGATCTAATTCTTAAGTTCATGAAGCTTGGGAGTCAGTCACCAACCGGCTCCACTACCACATTTGGTTTTGACTTACCCTGTTGTGTGAATGCAGCCTTGGGTTTATTAACTATGGCTAGATGATGTAGTAGTGATATGCTCAAGCAGGAATGATTAGCCAGACATTGTTTGTGATATCAGCTTCGCTAGGTAAATCAGACCAGGAAAGCTAAAACTATTTTATTGAGATTGGCTGTAATAACAGAATCTGGTTGTCTTGTATCTGTCTCCTCCTCCTTCTTATAATTCAGTGAATCAGAAGCTGCTTCCAAACATTAGCTTATTGTTCTGGACTTCAAAAATGTTTCAGCCTCTTTTGCCCCTAGGTGATGGTTCTTGCATATTTCCATTAAGGTCATTTTCCCTCACTCTCTACAGGTAGATGAAGAGGATGAAATTAGGAATCAAGATTATGCACACTCCTAGTGAAAAGGTGGCAGAAAAAAAGAAAGTTTTGAGTGTAGCTCATCTCTATCACACATCTGTGATTGTTTTTTAACCCCCCATATAGGGAAATATTTTTCCATTGGCCCAATGGCTTTTTTTCCTCCAAGATTTTCTTTTTTACTTCACAGTCAAGCCAGATTTACCCAAAGGCCTGCCATCCAATTGCTGTGCTTGTGTGTTCTTGGATTCAACCAAAATCTGCTAGTGATGCTACCTATCTGGGTAAACTAACATATAACATGTAAAAGCAATATAAAAAGCCTGTGGTGTAACTCTATATTCACTGGAACCAACTCTTATTGAACTCAATAGACTTTTCTTCTGAGCAGAAGTAGCTAGAGCTGAACTTTAATGAAGCTTCTGCTTCTACTCTGAGTGGCACTAAGGGGATTAAACAATTCTGAATTATAATTCTTCCTTTTCCCTGCATTTCCACTTAGGACTGTGGTTCTCCCAGCTCTTCTTTTAGAGGACTGGTTTAAGAAGCAATTATAGGCTGGAGGAAGATAACTTGCCTGGGAGAGTAACAATTAAAGCCCATCCAAATAAAGTTAATCTGTGTCAGGAGAACCAGCGATAAGAACAATGGAGGTGAGATAAGTGAAAAAATGCCAGCAAACCAATGCCTTTCTAGTTCTTAGAAAGAATTGTTTAAATTCACTGCAGAATGTAAAGTAAAGCTGATGGCCAGAGGGAATCAGTTGCAGCAAAGTCAAACAAATGTGGTACTTAGTTTTGAAATTGGCACCCTTAAGGAGATGGGGGGAGTTGTGGATCCTTTGTAGTGGGACCCAAGCAAGCATATCCGGAAAATAGAACCACTAACGTGTTTCAGACCCCCCCCCCATTCATGTATTTTTAGCTAGGAATTTCCCAGGGGCATTTATTTCCAGCTACAATGTTTGAGCATTTTTATATTTTGTATATGACATCCTTCAGTTCTCCCCTGTTCTATGAATGTGGGTAAATGTGCTCTGTCCAACCATTTTCCTTCACAGTGGCAGAAATGTTTGGGGTTGCAGTCTTTGGCTTCAGTCCCAGAGCTACAGCTTACTTGTTTGGGAAACTGGATTAGAGGTTTAGATTTATTCTGAATTTATGGATCTGGCTGGTGTGCATCTCCCATGTTACCATGAAAGGCCATCGAGTACCTTTTGGCTTCTCCTCTAGAAAATATAGGAGAGGATTGAATCAATATGTCACATTTGCTCAGGATTAACTTTGCTACCATTTTCTCATTGCTGCACACAAAATCATAAACCAAGCACACTTAGCTGCATTTTTAACCTTGAGTTAAAGGTGTTCAGCTAGTTTGTGGTTCGGGGTGGGGTGGGACAAACCAACTGGCAAAAAAGAGCTGGGAGTGATGACTGCTTAGGCCCTGCTTTGCTCAGAAATATTTGGAAAGCCTCCATGCATATTATCTTCTTTCCTAAAAGACTCTGGATTCTCCCCCTACAGCTTTGCTCAAGAAAAAAGAACAATACAAAGTCATAGGTTTACTTTGGAGCCAGCCCCACTATTTCAAAGAAAGCTGACTCCCTGAATAGTTAAAACATTCCCTTGAAGTCCAGCTCTTGGGAACTTCATTGAGGGATCTATGTGGTTTGCTTGGCAACAGTATCAAAATGGGTTAACTGTTGTCCTTTTTTCTGGGATCTTTCCTTTTTTCTTCCTTCCTGCCTCCCCACCCCACCCCCAGTCTAACCTACTTGAGATTTCTAACTGGTGTCCCATTCATTTAGTATTTGGAGATCAGCCAGACTTGGCTAAGCATAAGAATGTAGCTTGTTATTCAATCATATGCGGAAGAAAACTTTCTTGGACAAAGTGGTGCTTCCTTCTAAGGTAAATGGTTGTAAGCCTCCCGTGTGACTTTTTGTGAGATGGGCAGCCATATAAATTTGTTTGATTAATTATGTTGTAAAAATAAAGTTTAAACCCTGTTTGGGCCACTTGCCTTAATAACCCCTCTCTCCGTTCACCACACACATACACACATACACAAACTGCATAAAGCCAGAACAAAATGTTTATTGGCCTTTTGTGTCCCCATTTAATTTTTATAGTTCTAAATTAGTCTTCCCCAAACTGCCCACGGGACTCAGAATTCAGCATACTTGGAAGGGATCTAATAAGGGAAGCCTATGCAGTAATACAGATGTGGTACTGTATACTGTTCCAATTTAGTAGTGCACTGAAGTTGGAGACCACATTCCCATTACACAAGTCTGTGAATCAGCTTGCTTTAACAACCAGGCACCATAAAGAGGACGGTGTTTTTCTTCACAGCAGCCTAGTGGGAGCCAGTTTGGTGTAATGATGAGACCCCAAGCAGCTACAGAAGGTCATTGGGTGACTTTGAGTCAGACTTCTCTCTCTCAGCATAAGGATGAGTTATTGTGGGGAAAAAAGGAAGGGAGAATTTCATGTAATCTAAAGCACCTTGAGATCCAGAGGAATAATAATAGATTTTCCTCCCGCCCCCCAATCTTTCAAAAGTATGTCATGGTGCCTGGCATCATTGGGCACACAGTACCCAAAAGGGACCCTTCGGAAACCTATTGCCATGAAAATAAGAATAACCATAAAATAATAATAATAAGAAATCAATGGTTGTACCAATAATAATAGGAGTCTTTGGAGGAATACCCATGGAAATTTTCAACTGATTAGACCGGAATATCCTGACTTTGTGAAAAAAAACAAAAAACACCACCCTACTCGGAACTGCCTCTATACTCAGACGTTCTTAGAGGTCCTTGGTTAAGATTTGAACTGTTAAGTTTTTTTTAACCAGTCCCAGACTGTGAATCGAATTGAAGGTTAACCATAATAATTTTTCAGAAGCAAATATCGGGGCTCCCTCTGCCAGGCTGTTCAGACAAGGTGCCTGAACCCGACCTTCCACACAGTGGGGGGGACCACAAGTTTCTCAGCTAACAAAGCTTGGCTGGTTGGAAGGACGGTGGGCGTCGGGTCCAGCTCGTCTGTCGATAGGGTGGCCTAACCAATCGGGACTGGAAGAATTCCTCTCTCGGCCGGCCCCTGACCGGGTGTCTGGTACTTTTCCCCAGACCCGTTTTATTTTGGTCCCGATGATGTTTGAGGGACGCTGTCCCAGCCGTGTGCCAGAAAGAATGTCTCCGCTTGGACGGGATGCTTATTGACAAGGCAGCTGCGAGGGGACCGGAACGGGAGTCTTTAAAGTCCTTTCCCCCCCCCTCAACACTTGCACCAGGAGACCCCCCCACCCCACCCCTAAACCTTCGAACAATCGCGCAGCACTTTTTTTCTCTCCCAGCCGCGGGAGAAAAAGCTGCGGCGCACCGCGCGCCCAGCTTTTCCTTGAAACAGGGACCGCTGCTGTCGCGGCCGCCGCCGCCTTTGCTGAAGGGAGCTTTACGGCTTTCTGTTCAGGACTCGAGGGGCCAAAGGTCGGACGCGGTCTACCCGCAGGAGCGGCGGGCCAGCGGGAAGGCAGAGCGAGGCGAAATTGGTTGCAACGGCCGCCCTTCGGTCTCCCGCCCGCCCGCCCTCCCGCTTCCCCAAACGCTTCTTGGCGCGCTGCGCCGGGTCTCTTTCCCAAAGACGCGCTGGAAGGGCTGCCTAACCTGGACCTCACAATCGCGCGGCCCCGAACGGGAGCTCCGCATCAGCTTCCCCGGGAATTCGGGTCGCAGGCTGCCCCCACCCCCACCCCGCCGCCCAAGCGCCCTTTCTCGGAAACGGAGGGAGGTCTCGGTGGAGTCCCGTCGCGGTTTTAGGGCAGGACTCTCTCGTTACGAATATCCCGCGCCGTTTCTCAAGAGCAACCGGCGCGCGAGCAGTCGGTCCGCAGCGAAGGGTTCCGTTTGGGGTTTTGGTTTCTTTTCTTTTCTTTCGGGAAAGGCGGCTCCCATAGGCTCCCTGTGAAACGCCAGGGAAGGGGGGGGGGGGATATAGGCAAAGGTTTGGCTCCGTTCGCTACGCCACCAGGGGTCTCTACCTCGCTTTAATTAAAGCCAATATTTTGTCTTCTTCCCATCCGTGGGCGTCGGGGGTTGTATTTATAAGCTTCCAAGGAGATTGGATCGCCGTTGTCTGCCTAATACCCTGCAAATCGATTGGTGGGGGGGGGATGTGCACACCACACACACACACACACAATCTATAAATGCACAAGCCATCATCTTGCTGGGGATGATGGGTTTTATAGTCAAACCGAGGTGGATAGCACAAGGTTGGGAGAGAATTTAAAGTCTTCCTTCCTTCCTAAAACAATTTTAAAAAAAATCAGGCACAAATCTTAGCTTATTTTATGGTTCAGCAGACGAGCAAGAGAGCGACCAGGCTTCTTACTCTTCTTGCAGCCGGCAGTTAATCTCGCATATCCAGAAGGTCTTCCAATTTAATTTCGATCTGTTTTCAGGGATAAGCATGCCTCGGACTGAGCATTTCCAAACCAATTCTGGCCATATTTCTTTAAAAAGATGAGATCCAGCATTGCACTAAGACTTAATTTAGTTCTTTGGGCTTAGTCTGAATTCAGCCACTGTTGCTTGTAAACCACGGTTTATTGTTGGGTTGCACAACTGGAGTCCCAATTTCCCATTTGTGGGCATGGCCTATACAAGAAACTTTCCAAAAATGGCACTTTGCTGTAAATTTTAATGTAAGAAAAAAAGGAGGAAATGATAAATGTATCCGAAGTATTCATATTCACTGCATTTAATCAGTCTAATGCAAAATTAATTCAATTATATCAAATGCATTTTATTTTTTTCCTAGCTCGTTTTGAAATGTGGCAGGCACTCCAGATGGACCTGCAAAAGCAATCTCTCTTATACTTGTGCGTTGAGGTGTGAAGTTAATAAATTGTGGTTTAGTTCAGCAAGACCTGAATTTGAAAACCCGTAAGCTCAGTCCTGAGTTTTGCGCAGGAGTAGCCCACCACGTGCCAAATAGTCTGGACTACAACCCCCACAATCCCTGGCCAGGCTGACCCGCAGTAAGGAGAGGTATGATCTAAAGCAGGGGCCCTCAACCTTGGCAACTTTAAGACTTGTGGACTTCAATTCCCAGAATTCCTCAGGCAGCAAAGCTGCCTGAGGAATTCTGGGAATTGAAGTCCACAAGTCTTAAAGTTGCCAAGGTTGAGGGCCACGATCTAAAGTTCTAAACAAGCCGAAGTTTATGTGGCATTCTCTTCTAAGTTAGCGAGCCCAGAGGACAGCCGGAATGGCTACGATACAAAATGGGCGAAAAAGCCTCAAGCCCAATAAAATAACCCCCCCCCCCCATTATCCTTTATTCACATATAAAGCCGACCTCCCGTCACTGCCCGTGGCTTCCTACGTAAACATCTTCGCCTGAAATTAAGCCTAAATAAAATGTCCTTAAATCCTCTGCGTTTATTCAGGAGTGGCCCTGAATTCCAGAGGGTCTTCTCCCGAGATAAGTACCGATTGCAGTTTTCACGGGGTAGGTGGTGGCTACTGCCCGGCTGGAAAGCTTAAACCATACCCTATAAAAGCCGAACCCTGTTACTGAAGGGCATTACTTGGCAACGGTGTGGATGAGGGAAGTCCGCTGCACTTCATCCTTACAACCGAACCAGTTACACCTCTTGGTTAATTTGAAAGTAATTTTGGCTGCCATTCTCCTCGGCTTCTCTTTGGTTGAGGGAAGTTTCTGCACCGAAGCCGTTTTATTTATATTTGCACCTGGGTACTACAACAGACTGCTTCGACCGTCGCCTTTGGCTAAGCGGGAATGCTGGGAAATGTAGTCTGAGCCTATCTGGAGACCAATGGGTTGAGAAAAGCCCTTCCCGAGAAATGAATGCGTCTTCGCCCTACTTAACTCGGCCTGAGGCTGCAACTTGAAGCAACCCAGGGCTGCCTACTCCGAAATTCCACCCAAGAGAACTTGCAGCAGTTTGCTTTGCGAGAGGCTGCAGTCCCAGGCAAGTTGACCCTAGAGCAGGGGTTCTCAACCTTGGCAACTTTAAGACTTGTGGACTTCAACTCCCAGAATTCCTCAGCCAGCTTTGCTGGTTGAGGAATTCTGGGAGTTGAAGTCCACAAGTCTTAAAGTTGCCAAGGTTGAGAACCCCTGCCCTAGAGCATAGGTAGGCAACCTTGGCTCTTTTATGACTCGTGGACTTCAACTCCCAGAATTCCTGAGCCAGCATAGCTGGCTCAGGAATTCTGGGAGTTGAAGTCCACGAGTCATAAAAGAGCCAAGGTTGCCTACCCCTGCCCTAGAGGCAGGTCCGCTTAAACCCAACGCCACCTCCACCCAATACCCGATACCCTCCGGCCTCCTGGACTTCGGCTGGGTTTACATCTGGACAAGTGGGTGATTAGTGGGCATCTCAAACACCGGGCAGAATTGGCAGGCTTCTTAAGCACTTCTCAAATTGATTTGCCCGTAGGACGAACGGGGGGGGGAGGGAGGAGAGACACCCTGTCTCAAGTCCTCCACCGTCACCTCCCCACGGAGGCTCCACGGGTGTCTCAGCCCAACTTTCCCCACCGTGTTGGCGTTATGGGGGGGGGGGGAAATAGAAGCAAGGAAAAAACTGTGGGACATCGCCTTGAGCTCCTGAACACAAGGCGGTATAAACATCTAAACCCAATGAATAGAAAGCTCAGATCCCTAGCTTGTGTGAGGTGTGTGTGTGTGTCTGTCTGTCATCTTTGAGCTAGATCCACTTTCCTGTCCCGTTTCTTTAAAATTAAAAACGCAGGCTCGAGGTGGGACTCGGGGAAGAAGAAAAGAAAAGCTCCAGACGGGACTGCCCTCCCTTCTCTTCGTTTATTAATTAAAAATGAAGGGATTGGCAGAATGCGGCCAGCGAACTGCAGCAAGTAACTCAAAACTCCAGCGATTTCCGACCCTGGAGAAGAAGAGGAAATACAAAACCGGGCCATTAGCAAATGAGTTTTGTGTTGTGCTTCGTTCCCATCCACTTGCTGTTCTGAAAAATAGATCACATTTCGTTATCTTTAGTGGGAATCTGAAACGCGATACCGGATCTCACCCGCCCTGGCTGCTAAGCGCGGGGAAACGAGAGGGAGCGAGGGCCAGTTGCTTGGTTGATTTCTAAACAATAAAGGGCTTGTATTTTGTTCTTTTTTTTCTCCTCCTCCTCCTCCTCCCTCCTCCTCCTCTTCCAAAATTAAAACGCCAGAAAGAAAAAGCGAGAGATTGCCGGGCATTTCCCATCTTGTTTAGTGCCATCCTTTAAAAGCATTTCCGCCCAAAGCGACTGGAAAAAATAAATTTAAAAAAAAAACAAAAAACCGAACGAGGCTTTCAATGGACTGGTTGGGCAGCCGTAGCCGTCCAGACACCTGTAAAAACAAAGCGGATATTATTGAAAGAGGAGGAGGAGGAGGGGGGGAGGAGGAGGAGGAGGAGGAGGAGGAGGAGGAGGAGGAGAAGGAAATAAAGTTGTAAAGTTGTTTATGGACGTTTATTCAACTCAGAAGGAAAGTGCCACTGACACGCACAACCCTTCCAGAAGGGAGGATTTTTTCCCTTCCACATGAATGTGTGAAAGATTCCTGGGTGCGCTGTCTTCACCCTACCTTCTCTCTCTCTTTCTCTCTCTCTCTCCCATTCACACATCAGAGAAAACATTATCTGTTTCTGATCTCACCAATATCTGTGGGCTGTAGTGCCTCCTTCCTTTGTCTAAGCAGGGCTGCCTATTTGAGGCATAATCAACCTGTTATAAGTCCCATGGAAACCAATGAGACTTACACTCTGAATTAAGGCAGATGAAAGATCCTCAGTGATTGACTGGGAATGATGGGATCTGTACAACAGCACAAATGAACATCTCGTTGATGAAGCTGAATTAAAATGGTCTCAGGGTGCCCATCTTGCAGATTCACTCATTCTGCATAATCTTCCCTTCCCACCAAAAAGTTCAACCCAAATCCTTAGATTACATGGATATCAATTGCTGAGAGAATAGAAAGCACACCAAGGCACATAAAAGGATATTCCACAGAAATCTAAGTAGGAACAAACCAGGACCCAAGAAAATCAGTGCAAAATATGCCTTGAAGTTGGGTGGAACGGGGCTGCAAGAAGTCCATGTGATTGTGAGTAGGGTAGACTGTGACCTTTCCAATCTGTGATCATGGTGGCAATCACAGCCATTGTGGAATTTCTCCTATAAGATTTTGCATATTCAAGGCACTTTGCACACACTATGCCTGTCACACAAGATTTCTCTATTGCAGCTGAGGGAGTTAAAATTGGCTGAGAAAAATATAGTAACATCATGGCAGATGTGTAGTTTGAACTTGAGATAAGAACAGGCATCTGTTATTTCAGGGACACCAAAATGATGTACAACTTATAACAGTTTGTTTAGTGACTGAAAAAAAAGTGACTTAGCACCATGTTTCATATTTACATTGCAGCCTTCCTATGATCACATAAACAAAATTCACATGCTTGGTGTTCTGGGGTCATGCGATCCCCTTTTGCGATCTTCTGATAAGCAAAGTCAATGGGGAAGCCAGATTCACTTAACATCTGTATTACTAACTTAACAATGCCAGTGACTCAAAGTTGTAAAATGGGGCAAAATCACTTTAAAAAAGTTTTGCTTAGAAATAGAAATTTTGGGCTCAACTGTGATCCTAACTTGAGGACTATCTGTAATGTTAATTGTGAAATCACATGCTAAGCAGAGTTTGCATCACAGCATCATAATTCATGTTTTGCCTCCCTTTTCCTCCATTCCTGTGGATGCCTGGAGACTTCCCACTTTCCCAGTCTCTCTTGGCTGCCACACCAATGTGCTATTGGATTACTACTCTTAATAACCCTTAAGAAGAGTACAACTCCTAAACCAATTCAACTGGAGCATTAACAGAGGTAATTAATTTTTAAAACAGGGTGCACTCTATTTTTCTTTTATTCCCTCTAGATACAATTGGCAGCAAAATCATCTGCCCATAGCCTCAAGAAAATGGGTGTTGCAAGAGTGTCTACAAGTTTGACTTTAAAAAAAAGTCAAAATGGAAGTTGTGACAATGTGATCAAAACTGTTTTTATGTGTATCATTAAAATTAATTTGGTCATTTTCACATTTGCATCTAACCATGCTAAAACATGCCTCTGTCCTGCCATATCTTTGTGACCTTGTCTTCATCTTATCTCAGCTCATGAGGGAGATATCCTTATGTTTTCTTAATTGTTGCTTATATTAAAATAGTATTTTTCCACCACACAAGGGCACCTGAAGGTGGGCAAAAACTGTTCAGCTTTGTCATCTACTGCCTTGGAAGGAGGTCAAGAGAGAGCAGGAATTGGAAACAGAAGCAATAGAGGCAGAATATAAAATGGCAATGGAGACAGCAGATTTTGAGCCAGTATTGCCTTCTTTGGAGTCCTGTTACTCAAGAGTTCTTCAACTCAGGAATATGAAAAAAGTCTGAGAAATATGTTAACTGTCATCACAGTATCTGTTTCTGGTTTTCATATGATGAAGACAGCACACTATACAATTCAGGAAAACTCTTTTGAAATAAAATTGCTCTCCCCCATTGCAGGTGATCATATGATTTATATGTGTGCCCAGCCCACAGGGCTGAGTTTATGCACTTAGAATAGACTTTGACCCAACCTGGGCAAGATTGAGTATCTGTTGGTTATTGAGGATTTTCCATCTTTAACTCTGCTGGGAATGCACTTCTGTAGTCAGAGTTAGTGTGCAATTAAGGGACCCTCCTTAATTCTCCCACTTGAAGAACAGATGGCGGTTGTGGACCAATTGCACCCATTCTTGGATCAAGAGGCCTTGTTCAGGGTGATTCATGCCTTAGTCACCATCTGTTCCCAAAGGTAGGTAAACGGTCTGGGGAGATTCTTGCAATATAGGTAGAACACAACAAAGTTTCTAACTTTGATCTTTCATGACTGGATCTTCTTGCTTGTGCCTGACCACCACTCTTCACAAATCCTGGCAGGACCTATAAATTGGGCAACTTGATAGGTTATTAAATCTGCTGTCCCAAGCACCTACACTTTCCTAATTCCACTCTCTACTGTTAGGAAGCTTAGTGGGTGATTGTTTTTCCTCCAATAAGCAATGCTTGTCCATGCAGGAATCCCCTACTGGGAGAATCTTCCAGGTCTTTCCTTATCTGGCTTAAATCAGTAAGAAGATTCTCACTTGCTTATCTCATTACTATATAGCTGAGTAAACTCCTGCAGCTACATCAGTGCTCTTTTGGTGGTCTCCACTCAATTGACAGAGAAAGGACACTAGCATGAGAGTTGGTGTCTACTGTACATTATCAACTCCTATTTCTAGTTATTTCTGGTTCCTTTTAGGGTAGTGGATGACTAAGCTTTGAGGGTGTCTGAAGAAGCAGAAATACACTCCTTTAACACTAAGAACTTGAACCTGTTTCACTTGGCAGCTTGGTATAAGTCTAACGCATTGTGGGGACACAGCAGAAAGATAAAGTTATTAGAATGTGTTTCTGCCATACAATAGTCTCCTATCAGTCATTAAGGGCAGGCTTTATGCAAGTTGGGTGATGCAAGGAGGCAATGTAAGTCAATAAGGAGGATCCCATTCTTCTGAAATGGAGGCAGCTTCTTTTCTGCCTGAACAGAGGGGACTGCAGCCCAAAGGCCAATCTTCGGAGTGTATTGAATTTTCGAAAACAATGTTAGCTCAGAGTGAGCCTGCCAGATTATATCTTTATCCAAGGCCCCATCTGAGGCGCCCTTCCTAGCAAAGAATCAGGAATCTGGTCGCGCCTTTTCCACGAATAATGTTATGGAAAGGCATAACTTTCATGAGCTCAAAAGCTTTCCCGAGCTGCGGGCTCATTTTATCAGAAGCATCAGAGCCAGTTCCATAACATGTATGTAGTCGGAAAAGCTGAGGCCCGATTCCTGCTTTTCTGACCCCAGAACGCGGCTCTCTCCCCCCAACGTCCCCAGCAGAGACACGCTCTCCGGTTCCCGTCCCTGAAAGGGCTTCAAAGCGTGTCCCGCAGCAGGCCCGGCGCGTTAATGCCGAAGTAAGGCGCATGCATCCACTTCCGGGGAGCGACGCCGGTCGGGCTGCGGCCTAAAGCGGCGTGGCCCTCGGGCGAGTCGAAACGCGGCCGCCCTTCGGAGCCCCTCAGCCTTAGCGGAGCGGCTGACGGAGGGCTCCGAAAAGCGGAGGCGAGTTGCAACCGAGGCAGTCCACACGTGCGGTTGTACCCTCTGCCCGCCTTTCTTGTTGCTTACGCCGTTTGGCGCTAGCTGCTTGGTAAACAGAGGACCCAGGGCCTCCCTCCCTCCCTGCCCCCCTCCCCCGGTCGGTCCTTTCTGGATGCTGAAGTCTGTCTAAGCGAGAAAGAATTTCCTTTTTGGAGGAGAAAGCCTCCAGCTCCTTCTGTTCAGAGGAAAGTGCCAGTGACGGTAATGTGGGGTGACACTAAATAAACAGTTAAGTTCGCCTTGGAAAGATGGAGTTCATTACCCGGTGAGCGGCAGTTAAAGCCAGACCAGGAGGGGCCGGCTTGTTTTGGCGCAAAGCGCCGAGCGAGGCTGCAGCTGCTCTGTTTATCCAGGTTCCTCTCCGCTTCCACCCCCTCACCGCCCCTGCCGGCGGCCGCCGCCCCTTCGTTCTCCCCCTTCGCCCCAGCCGTTGAGGAGGGCGCAGAAAAAAAAGAAGGCTGTGGAGGGGAGAGGGGGGGAGAAACGAAGCTTTAACATACACGCATTCTTAAACAGGGGTGTCAAAAACCTTGGACCTGTTATTTTATTTCTTCTGAGAGCCAGGGGGAGTGAAGCAGCGGGGGAGTCCCGGCTGGCACCCTGGAAAAGGAGATTTACCGAATAGTGACTCCCGCCTGCGGTGGGAACGAAGAGGCGGTGGAAGCTCCAGGCAATCCGGGGTGGAGGGTAGGGGGAATGTGCCGCCCTTCGCTTTTCCAGGCAAGGGGCCCGAGCCTCGCAGGTGCACACGTGTACCTTCTTCGCTGCACCTCTGCCGGGAAGGGACTCTCCCTTGGAGGAAAATTTCAAGAGAGGTTTACTCTCCAGGAGACCCAGCCACGCCGGTGCTGTTAGGTTTTATTCCGCCGGGCTCCCTTCAGATTCAGCGGACGCTTCTTGCTGAAGAAATTGGTTCGGGGTGCTAAGCCCAGGATTTCAAAAACCTTGAACTGACAGATTTATCTCGGTGGTCCTTTACTCAGACAGCCCAAGCTGCCCCTGATCCAGGTATATAGGAAAGGGCTGCAGGACCAAAACTGAGGGCAAGAGGAATAACACCCGGGCCAATTGATCAAATGACTCATTTAAAAAAGTTGCTTTCATTTTCTGCCTGGTTCTCAGCTTGGACTATACCAAACCCTTTTTAAAAAGAAAAAAAAAGTCATTTTATTTTATTTTTTATTTATTCCACGCTGAGGGTCCCAGAATTGGGTGCCTGGCACCAGTCACTCCTGTGCATGTTTTACTCTATACAAGTTTTCCTTTCTACAAGCTATAGCTATAGCACTCAATGGGGCTTCCCAAACATGAACACGATTTATGTCAGCAACTATAATTTAGAGCTCTTGAACCCACCAAGTTGTATTCTTAAGGCACACTTACTCACTTATGGGCTTCATTCTCCGTTCATAGCATACACTGACCCACAAGCCCACCGCACTTGGACTGGAAATCACCTAAGGTACTAAGGCAAAGTAGTTTGGGCATGTTGGGTGACTTCAGCAGGCAGTTAATCTTACCACCACCTCCCCTTTGATTCATTCCCCAGCTCCATTCATTTATACTTGCACTACTATATTATCCCCATGGGAATTTTAAAAGATATCCTCAAAAAACCCTGCAACTCATGATAATAATAGTGCTTTATACCAATCTTTTCTTCTCTCCAAGCAAATTTCCACAAGAAAAGAGCCATGTGGGTAACATAAAACGCTCCTTTGAGGGGAAAAAAAAAAGAACGAGAAAAGTGTGGGGGGGGGGGGCACCAGAAGAAGCTGCGAAAGGAAAGGCACTAGGTTGCCCTTCTTTCCGGGTCATTACGGTATTGCTGCTCTCCAATCAATCCTAATGCGATGGCAATTGGAGTCCCTGATGAATGCCTCTCAGGTTTCTTGTAATGGCTCCACCACATTTTCCTGGACCTCCTTTAACCTGAGATGCCAAGGGGACGCACTCTTCTCAGCTGCTGATTACTTCAAGATGTGGAGACTTGGGCTTGGGGGGAGGAGGTAGAGAAAGTCTTTAAATATCTCAAAACTGTTTGTTGTTATTCTAAACCCTTTATTTAATCACAGCAAAGTTATAGCTTTCCCCTTTTCTGGGGGGGGGGCTTCATTTTATCCCTCCTCCCCATTCAGTATTTTGAACTCTAGCTCCTGCCCATAGTAAAGCAAGCAGATCTGGGATACTAGGATCTACAAACTGGTTAACACACATTACTTGGAAAAGGTGAGGGTAATATTCCAGACTGGACCTAACTAATATTATGCAAAAACCAGGGCTCCTACCCCAAACTGATGAAGCTATCCAGTGACTGAGCATGTGCAGAGTAATTTTCAAGTTGGTTGCCTTATCACACAAGTCTATATCAATGCAGAAATAAGCCTCATTAATTTTGAGTTGCCTTATTTCTAGATAATTGCAGGTTTAGAAATTTTAGCTGCAGGGTATAGGGATAGATATATTGATTTTAAGTACATCTGCATGAAAGGATGTTAAAGAGGGCCCAGTGCCTTGTTTCCAGTTCTGCCAGACTGGCATTATTTCATTCTTAATTTGGGGGTGGGGGCAGGAGCACTAATTCCAGAGACATATGAGGTACAAACTTATCAGACTGCCATAAGACACGAGTTCACATGTGATAAATCTTGATTTTGCTTAATTATACTTTGCAAAATACATTCTAAATAGATGATTTCTTACATTCTAATACAGGACAGCTCTATTCATAAAGCAAATGCTTGAGTTCATATAAGATACTAAACCCAAACCAAACAGATCACATTATGGTTTAATGCAATGTGTGAATCAGATCCTGTTTCAGGGCAGTTTTTCAGGGCTCCACATGAATAGCTCTCCTCTCTGCTGCCAGAAAAGCACTCAAGCAGTATCCTGACACCTTTTTTTTTCTTTTACAACCACCAACATTGGGAGTTTACAACTAAGCATGTATTTATTTTGATTTCTGTCCACCCTTCACCCAAGTTATCCAACAGATCATTGCAATACCTTTTCACTGCCCAAATTTTACCATTTGCTCATTGTAATTATAATTATATAATTGCAATTATATAGTTATATCCTGTTCTTTAAAGTTTCCCCACCCCAAATCAAATATATACCAATATCAACATTCAAGAAGATAGCTGAAGAAAAAAAATATATACCTGCCAGTACAAAAAATAATTTCTATATTAGGATTAAACAGGAAGAGAATAAATTAGGGAGAAAATTTCACAATGACACACCAGTACTGAAAAGACCCTGTTCTGTGAGTATATACAGTACTCAATTGGAACATATGGGACTCAGTTTTTATTCTTGGGTAGGGCCTAAAAAATCTGTTGGGTTTTAGTATAATCCACAACTATGATTTTGTTTTGGCATATGGCTGAACTCACAGAAAATTCTAAACCATAAACACAAGTTACAAATCACAAAGGTTGACACATTCTGCCAAGCAATTTTGTTTTAGAATATTTATATGAATTTAGCTGATATTGACACTACTCGTTAGTACTTCACTGAACAAAAGGAACCAAAAGTCTGTTTATATTGTACCTGGGAATAATAATCAAGAGAGCAAAACTGTAAACCAATTTTAGGGTTCAACCATTGATTTATTTACATAAATAAACACACTCTTTAAATTGATATTGCTAGACTGTAAAACAGTGCCCTCTGTGGAATATGCTGCCCTTAGCACCCACTTTACATTTCAGCCAGTTCTTTGTTCCTCCTATTTGCCTACCAAATCAAGGAAACAAAACTCTCTAAAATACCAAAGCCTCAAATGAGAGCATTTCTAGATAGAATTAACCCATATGAATGAATATGAATGTACCAATATGAATGAATATATCAACCCAAGAAAATCCCACTGATTCCAGCCATCGAGATGGAATCTCTTTTCAAACTGTTTAAGACTGTGAGCAATTAAGTAAAAACCTTCAGTATTGATTTAAGTAGTCAGGCTCCTGTTTAGCTCAGAATCAGTTTTGAAATTCAGTACTGATGGTGCAATCCTATACACATAAGCTCAGAAGTAAATGCTCTTGAATTTAGTGGGATTTATTCATAAGCAGATAGGTATTAGATTGCATCCTTTGTTTTTATCAAACAAAATGTACATTGTAACATTTATGCAATACTGCTATGCAAATATATTTGGAAGAAAAATCCATTAAATTTAATAAACATTAATCCCCAAAATACATATGACTATAGTCAAAATTAGGATGTAGCGTTAAAAATATTGAGGAATTCCAAAACAAGTAGTTTTTAAAGAAGGCATAACCAAGATAGCAATCTAGTTTAATTCTATTAGTTTAATTGATTGAAATGATTTTATATTTAAAAAATATCTTGATTAAGCATCCGATTTTTTTGTGCTGAAAACACTGATTTTCATAAAAAACTGCAGATGGCATGCATCATCTTGTAAGAGTCACACTCTTTTTCTTAAATGGGATGCTTCCTAATAGGAGGATGCATTTTTATAAAACATACACAAAGTTTCTAAAAACAAAGAAGACTTTTTTCCTTAACAATTGTTTTTACTAGTATATGTCTAGACATTTAGGCAATCATGGGAACAGGTATTTTGAATTGGACCAAAGACCCATGAATACTGTTTTCTACAGCTGCCAGTGGACCTACAATGGTTCATTAAGTAACTAATATTTATTTACACTAGGTAACAATCCTAATTATAATTTGAAATAATTGTATCTGCAGACACAGTAATACCTTAATTATGGAATGCATATATAGAGAAGGACATGAATTTCCCATACCTGTCTAAATGAATGGTGAACAGTGGGAGGCTTGTTTCTAAAATACACCAAGAAAAGATAAATATCTCTATATCTTGACCAGATGATGCAAGATGAATTTAGGCTAGAGAGAAATTCTAAGCAGGAAACAGCAGATTTTCCAACTAATAGGTTAAGGTTGTATAATCCCTTGATTATGGAGTTCAGGAGTAATAGGAAGCTTGATTCTAGAGCAATGAGAATTGATTTTTGTATTCTCAAAGACTAATCTATTGTTAACACAATTTGGTTCCAATTTGGTGGAGCTATTTTATGCTATCTGCTTGTCTTAGCCACATCCATGTATTTTGACCCTGCATATACAAAGCCTAAGCAACTTCGTTTCAAGTTCTGTCAAGCTGTTTGAACCTAATCCATTTGCTCACTGGTTGCCTTGGGCATAAAAGTCTTTTTTTGGCCTCTGCTTCTCTTCTATAAAAGCATGTTATTACACAGGGCTGCAATTTTAATGTTAAGACAGAAGATCTGATATGAGCTGATTAGGCTTGGTAGGTTACCATTCTAAGTACAGTTTCTTGGGAATAAGTTTCATTGTATTTTCTTCCTTTTGCTTCCTTTTCCTCCACACTGAATGATTCAGCTCAAGTGAAGGGGAAAGAAAGTAAACATACAGATTGAGAGTTGTTGAGCAACTTTTGGGCCTTAGTTTTCCCCTTGTGTTTTAGAAACTTGAAATAGAAGAATGGTGGTTGATTTGACACATTCTATGCCACAATAGATGTAAATTTAGACTCTGCACTTTCAGGGTACAGAAACATTTTCACTGTGTAAGACTAGAATATACCCTTTTTGAGTCTAAGATGTGCTGTAAGTGGATTTATTAACCAACTCAAAAAAGGTTTTATTAATTAAATTTAAATAAATATGTGCAAAGGACAACACAACATAAAACCTTAATATAACACACATACACACACATCAGCTCTCCTCCAAAATTTCAGATTGGCTTCAAACATCAATGGGTATAACAAAAGACTGTCTTTTTTTCTGTCCTTAGCCTAGTTACTCCTAAGTATAATAACATGGTCTATGAAACTAATTTCATATAATGAGCAAGGAATCAGAAGTGAAGGCAGTCTTTCAGGTCATTCCTTTATATAGGTCTATAAAAATGTAAACATAACTTTGTTTGGCCTTAGCCTGTTGTGCATATCAGACACTGTAGTCTGCAAACCTAGTTTACGGCTTAACAAACTGCAAAAAATCAGCCAATTGTTAGTCAAGCAACAATTAACCAAACTATGGTTTAATGCAGGATGCAAACAAGGTTAGTAGAAATTTAAATAATAGTATACACCTGTTGTATTGAGTATGCTATTGTTTTCTTCCAATAAAACTAAAGTGGTTTGCTTGTTGTATTTGTTGAAATAAATGGAAAGATTTTTAATTGGTAAATATGGTTTGGGTCATAGTATAATGTAACATTTGCATGTTTTGCTCTGAAAGCCTAAATCAGTGTTTCTCAACCTTGGCAACTTTAAGATGTGTGAACTTCAACTCCCAGAATTCCCAGACAGTATGCTGGGGAATTCTGAAAGTTGAAGTCCACACATCTTCAAGATGTCATGGTTGGGAAACACTGGTTTAAAGGAAAGTGGACTGCATATATATATATACCATTCTGAGAAAAGCAAAGTGTTCAGAAATCAAAACGCTGATCCCCATTACCATTTCTAGAAACCCAGGTTACCTTAGATCAGTGGTTCTCAACCTTTTTAATGCCGCGACCCCAACCGGTCGTAAGTCGAGGACTAAACCGGTCGTAAGTCGAGGACTAAACCGGTCGTAAGTCGAGGACTTTCCCTGCCCGGGAGTGCCGCGCATGTGTGGTTCCGCCCCCTGCGCCGGCCGAGGCGTAGCTGGCAAGCGGCAGAGACGGAGCAGGCCGACCACCAGCTGGCCCAGCCCAAGGGAGGTAAGGCACCCGCCGGAAAAGGGGAAAAAAATGGCAGACAAAAAAATGGCAGACAGCTTTGCTTGGCGACCCCCATGAAATGGTCGATCGACCCCAAATGGGGTCCCGACCCACAGGTTGAGAACCACTGCCTTAGATCACCTCATTTTACCTTTTAATTCACCCTGGGGACAGTTGAGCTTCTTTCCAAACACAAAGATTGGGTAGAAACAAAAGGTTTTCCATAAACCTAGTCAAGAGTCACATGCCCTAAGTGGGCAGGGCCAGACCCTAGTTGGGAGAAGGTTTGAAGAATTTTAGGGTGTTGCTCCTCAGAACAGCCCCCCCCAAAGGGGCCTCTTTTTTTTGCCCCCCACCAATCCAACAAGGGATGTTTTGTCAAGCTGCCTACGGCTGTTAGGGCAACCCTTTTGCCCCCCTGCTTTAGCTAGGAATGCGTTTGATTTCACTTACTTTAACATGAGAGAAGGCAGTTATGTTGCTTTCACCGCCTCCTCTCCTGGGTGACAGCCTTGACTTTTGCCCCAGGTCCTGCTCTGGTGACCACTGTCGAGTTCAAGAAAAAAAAAAAAACCTTCTCGAGTGTCAACCTTTCCAGGGGTACCTAGAAGAAGCAATCGTACCCCACCCCCCAAATTGAACAAAACTTATTCTCCGTTAAATACAGCATTTCTTTTATTCTATTCGGTATACATCTGAACAATGCGAGGGAATACAGAAGCAAAAATAAGTTACTTCTACATTTCTTGAGCAGGCGCCATAGATCTATTCAACCATAGAGAAGAACCCCGGATCGCACCGACGGCTCGGCTCAGTTTAGCTCGCCTCAGCATCGAACGATTTTCTTAAGGTAAAACAGGCATCTTCCTCTTCCAGCATTACGTCCCCCCCCGCCCCACCCCCGTCAAATTACAAACGGGAAGAGGGGAAACTATCTCGAGCTCTCGGCAAGGAGAAATTAGAGGCCGGAGCCGCAGACAGAGCAGTCTTTTTTTTTTTTTTTTTTTTTTTTTTAAACTGCGCATAGTTATTAGCAAAGCAATCCGCATTTTCACGGGGCATTTTCTCCCCTCCGGTTTCTCAGCATAATGGAATTTGCAGTAATCCGAGCCCAGGATAATTGCGACTTCCTTACGAGCTCCCTCTTCCCCCTCTGCTTTTCAAAACGAGATAATGCATTTCGAATTAGGTTTAGCAAGCGCGGCAGACAAATTGGGCAATGAGTGCCTCGCGAATTGATCGTTCAGGGAGGCACCCCCCCCCCCCCGAAAAGATACGAAGACCCTTTTTTACAGTCTGAGGGGAGACAAAGGCGCGCTTGCCACGAAAACGACGAGCGCGTTCCCTTTGCAAAAAGAAAGATTCCGCACTTTCAGGCCAAACAAAGAAAGCTGCCTGCGGATTCTTGCTTGCGCGTTTGCATTCATTTGTCCATTTGTCCTGCTCCCGATATATATATATATATATATATATTACGATTTGAAGGGAGGGGTGGAAAAACGACATGGCCCGCAAGAGAGGTGGGAAGCCAAGTCAGCTGCACGATTCATGGGGAAAACCATCTGTTAATGCTGTCACAGCCTTTTGCCTCAACCCACCGAAGTTCTTTAAAACTTGAGAATTGCCCGAGAGGAGCAATTGAGGCTGCTAATCAAGATGTGGAGGCCCAGCGCTGTTCTAAAGGTTAGGTCACTGTTTCTCAACTCCACAACTTAAAGATGTGTAGACTTCAACTTCCAGAATTCCTCAGCCAATATGCTGTCTGGGGAATTCTGGGAGTTGAAGTTCACATATCTAAAGGTTGTTAAGGTTGAGAAACATTGGCTTATGTAGTTCTTCCTAATGAAACCTTAACTCCTGACCTTTTTAGTGTTTACAGATGGTGAATGAACAGAATTTACTACAGGGTTTTCAAACTTGGCAACTTTTAAGATGTGTGGGCCAACTCCCAGAATTCCTCAGCCAGTATGCTGGTTGAAGAATTCTGGGAGTTGAAGTCCAGGTATCTTAAAATGGCCAACATTGAGAAACACTGGTTTACTATATGCTACCATATTTGGTATCAGAATGATCTTTCCTGTTATCTCAGTTTCCTTATCGCTTCCTCTTTCCAAGGGAAGTTAAGCCTCAGATTGGTTACTACTGTGTAGCTTTGAGTTAGGGAAACAAACCACCTCTCCTCACACACCTTTTCTCGCCTAATGTAGCCTTTCCAAGTGGTATCTGTTGCCAGACATTCTAGCAGTTAAGATCCAAGATATCAAGCATTTCAGATTAAGGAAAGCTGCTATATAGGTAGTCCTCACTTGTTGCTCAGTGACTGTTATGATGGACCCCCCTAAAAGCTACTTATGGCCTGGTTCTGGATTTCTAATGGCTGTATACTCACCCAGAATCACATGGCTGCATTTTGGATACTTGACAACTGGCTCACCTTTATGGCTGGCTGCGGTGTTCTGCGGTCATTGACTTCGATTCATGATATTTTTTGCCCGTTTTGAGCCTTTTTGGCTGGTTTCTAGCACCCATAGGAACGCATGGATTCACTTAACAACCACCACATTGACTTAAAAGTCCATGCGTTCACTTAACAACCACCACAAAAAAGTTGTAAAACCAGGTCTTGTCATGTGGGTGCCATCGTGATTTACAACAGAATTCTCCACACGGTCATGTTCATAAGTCGAGGAATGCCTGTAATTCCTGTTGCGCAATAAAGATACAGTACCTTTTCCAATACCAATACTGTATATAGAAGGAAATATTATTTTTACATAGGGAAGCCTTAAACTTTCCTTCTTGCCCATTTTGCAGATCTTCTACAGGGCTATGGATATTCCTTTATAAATGCAACATTTGTCTTCCTGTTTGGACAAGTTTGGGTATTAAACGATATACGGAATGGTTTCCATTTGACATAATTTATATTGCTTACTATATGGATAAAATCGGTATTTTATAGTATTCTTTGGCTCTGTATTCAAAGATGTTAAACATAATTTCTCTGTTAGGAGAAACTGGGAATCTCTGGTTAGTAGAAGACTTCAGGACTTATTCAGACTGACATCATGGCAAGAAAGAGGGGTCTGAGTTGCAAAACCAGAAAATTTCATCTATATTTTGGCTTGTTAAATTGGTGTATGTTCTCAATTAGGAGCTGCAAGTGTCAGGTTTCTGATTCTTCAAATCCCGTTCTGCCAATAAATACACAAGGTAGCCCTTTCTCCACTATGCTGCTTCTCCAATATACTGGGACCAAACCTCCCAAAAATCCTCTTACCTGCACTGACTGTTAATTAAAGCAGTGGCACTCTAGGTTTGGGAGGGTACTACCAGACTGCAATCTTATGTTCAGGGCTCTGTACACAGGAGGTAAACTGAACTATCACAAATAGAGGGGATTAATGTATTCTGTAGAACACTTGAGGGCAGGGCAAGAAGTAATGGATGGAAGCTGGTTAAAGAGAAATCCAACCTAAACGTAAGGATAATTTTTCTGACAGTAAGAACTGTTAATCAATGGAATAGCTTGCCTCCTGAAGTTGTGAGTGCTCCATTACTGGATGTTTTCAAAAATAGACTGGACAGCCATTTGACTGGGATGGTATAAGGCTCTTGCCTTGAGCAAGGGGTTGGACTAGAAGACCTCTGAAGTCCCTTCCATCACTCTTACTTACTTAATTTATTTATTAAATTTATATTAAAAAATGATTCTGTGGCCTCGAGTGGGGAGCTTAAAGGAGCATGCAGCCGTGAGGCTGGTTGGTGTCCTGAGAGTCCTTCCTTCGCTTTATTAATTAATTTTTAACAGGGCTTAATTATTCTTGCCTCCTTCTAAAAAAAATTAATTTTGAAATTTTAATCCTAATATTTTAATTTTTATATATTGTTTTTATATTCTGATGTTTTATTGTACACCTTCCAGAGATCCTCTTTGAGAGAAATGGGCAGTTCAAAATGTGATAAATAAACAAACAAATAAATTATATGGCTACAATCTCACCCTCAGAAGACTCTGGTTCTTTCAAATAGACAAATCTAGAACTGTGTTTTCAATATGTTTATGTTTTAAAGAAGTGCCAGTGATTTACCTGATAGGACAGCTTTAGAAATTGTTGAAATAATGTTTGAAGTCTGCAATATAAAGCTTATTTTGCTGTTATAATTCAAATCTGTTTACTAATTTAATTTAATGAATTAAAAATACAATGCTGATGTTACCTAGTTGGATAATGAAAGGTCTCAATAAAGGAGAATGAAAGATCTGTAAGCAAGCAATCAAGCTTGGAGAGCATCAAGGAATCCACAAATTAAAGTAATTTTACATTTTACATTTTAATGTGCCAGATGAACTAGCCAAGTTGAATTCTTTCTGTGCTCTCATTTCTTGGTTCTTTCCAACGTTTTGAAGTACTTAAACTGAATGAGATGAGTCAGTTTGCATATACTCAGATTTCTAAATCCCTGCTTTAAAGGGAAGGGGGAAGTGAGGAAAAAACAGCAAAATAATATAGCAATACACCTGCGTTTTGCAATTTGTGTATTTTCTTCAGGACAAACTACTCCTAGGGCTGTGTGATTGAATGGCCTTTGAGATTTGCATCATGATCCTGTTTCTCTATTATGTTTTTGCATTTTGCAAAGAAAATGTTCTGTGTAAGCAAAAATACCAGTATGCTGTATTTTATTTTCAAGCATTTTGAGATAGACTTTCCCATTGTTAAATGAAGTTTCCCTGTGAGGAAGGCATGGGGGACGCTGGGGGATACCCTAATGCAGAACTGGTAAGTCTGAGAAAGCTGCTGAGGGAGAGAGAGAGGGAGAGAGAGAGAGACCTTTCACCCACCCCCTTAGTGGTGCCATCAGCGCTCCAGCAGAACAGAGCGGAGGTCATGTTACATATGGCACACAGTCTGTTCAGTGCTCAGAACATCAGCTTTGAAATTTTAGAAAGGGGAAAGGTCATCTTTAATAAGCAAGCATCAAGGAAGGGGGGAGGTTATCAGTTCTTTCCACACAAACATGGTGGGTGTCCCATCTGCCACAATTGCCACCAACAGTGCTTTGGACTCAACTGTCTGCAAGGAAGCAAAATCCTTCTATTCCTTTCTTGAACTGGCAGTAAATTTAGCAGAGTCCTAGGATACCATGAATTGCAAAATAAGCTACTTTTCTTGAATTTGGCTGCAGACTTATAGGGATTATAATAAATACGTCTGGAGGTTGCTGGGTTCAGTAAGCCAGGCCTAAACTTGCCTGCTTTTGGGCCTACTGAATTACATCTTCAAGCTGCTGTCACTTTCTTATTAGTTTAAATAAAGACTGTCAATTTTATTTATTTCTCTAATTTATCTAGCCCCCATCTCAAAAGCAAGTGACAATGAGCAGCATACAATTAGACTAGAACAATAAATATCCAATAACAAAAAGCAAAACATTAAACATTATAAAAGAGCTAAAACAAAATTAATAGGAGGAGAAATGTTAACAGCAAGGGAATCACCTCACCAGTTCACCTGTCCTCCCATAGGGTCCGTAGTCCTGCTGACATAACCAGATCTTAAGAGACCTTAAGAAGCCTAGTGGTGAGGCGGCCATCCTCACTTTGTGGCAGGGGGAGAAGATGCTACAGCACGAGGACCATAGTAGAAAAAGCCGGCTGCCTAGGTACTGCCTGCCAAATGTAACTCCCTATACAATGGGACCCATAAAATATCCATTCTAATTCAATCTAGTGGGGCAGGGAGATGAAAATGGAGAAAGGCAGGCTTTCAAATAACCTGGAACTATGCCCTGCAGGGCTTTAAAGCTCAACACCAGCACCTTGAATTGGATCCACAAACAATTGCTATTGAAATAACTGAAATATTGTTTTGTTATCTTTTTAATCCACAATCCATTGTGGATTATAAAGACTTTAAAGACTGTGGTCTTTATAGTTTTTAATGCTCTTTTTAACATGGGTGAAACCTTGATAGGGTGTAATTTCCAGATAGTGGAGCGATCCTACAAAATAATGCTATGACTAAAAATCATAAAATGGAAGAGAAACTAGGGGCAGTACAGTAATTGACCTGGAGAGAAAAAGAAATTTAAAAGGGGACGCCAAGCAGTGGGGTAAGCAAGGAGCTGTGGTCTACTACCCAAAGAGGAAGAAGGAATACTGTCCCATAAGTTTTGGTATAGAGAAGAGCAGCAAAGATAAAGTATTCAAATGGAGCTCAGCTCCTAATAACTTCATGAACACATCCATATAGTTTCCTTGGCAATATTATGAAAGTGATTTGTTATTTGCCTCTTTGGAATTGCCCCCTCCCTATTTTCTAATCTGACTACAGCCCTGGAATTTATTAGTGTCTCCCACTTAAGTATCTTGGGTATTAACCCAATGTTATTTATTTATTAAATTTACATGGCACCCATCTCCCTGATAGAGTAACTCTGGGCGGCTTACAGATCCTAAAAAATAAATAGAAAAGCAAATAAAAATTTTAAACTATGCAAATTAAAAATTTAAAACTGTGCAATCCCACTTAGCTTCTTTTTAAATAGGACAGATTGGCTAGGAAGTCAGAGTAGGAATGGGGCAACGGGTGCAGATCTATTGCAAGAGTACATTTTGTGTAGATACTGTGCAAATCTTTGCCTTGTGGCATCTTCCACATGTGTTGTATTTTCATCAGGGGCTACCATGACTTTATGGGATATAAAGTCCAACATATACGAAAGTGGATTACATTAGAAAAAGCTGTTTCAGATATTTACTGCAGCTCCCCCTGTTGGAGATAAATTTGCTTATGGTGAGATAAAGGACAGGAATGCCCAATTCTTGATTCTGAATATATTTCAACCTTTTGCAAGTTTCTTTGGCTGGCCAGTTGCCAGTGTACTTTCTGTCCCCCTCCCTATTTGGCTCTTATATCCACAAAGCATTCCTATTCAGCATTCTTCTGAGTGGGAAATTTGTTTGGGTGGGGCAGCATGACTGAAGCCTATTAGGGTTGTATGACAGCCAAAGTATTTTTTTGTTCGTTCAGCATTTATTGTATTTGGCAAGGTCAGTCCCTCTTAGTCGTCCTTCCCTCTTCCCCACTGCTCTGGAGAATTATTATCTCTTATATCTGGTCTTAACTGAAGGAGAGTGAAGTTCACAAACTTTCTGTCTTATGAGAATCATGTGATGCCTCTTCTGCAGTATTCTGGGATGTTTTCATGGCTTTATCAGTTGCTCATATTGACAATATATGTGGCCCATATGAGAATTCATCATTGCACCCCTGTTAACTGACCCCAGATATAGAGGTTATAGGCTGTTGCTGTTATTTTCCAAAATGCATTTTAAGAATCATGCAATTTCAATTCATGCTATGGTGCTATGGTTTAATTATCTCTAATGAGTTATATAGATAGTCCAGATTTCCACAATGGAGCTGGAATTAGCCATAGGATAACATTTTTGCTGTTGTAGAAATTAGTTTTCCCTGTTGCCACAAATAGCTCTGGGCTCCAATTTAGATTGGGATTGTGGTTTGGCACAAAGGTCCAGATTCTTCTTCCCTTATCCAGGTTGCAATCCAAGTGGGAAAGCTCCTAGATGCCTTTACAAAACAGACTGGTGAAGCTCCAAAATAATCAATAGTTTGCATTAGTAGAGTGTCTGAAGAAGCAGATGGAATGCAGCACATTAAGAACTTGGCTAATTTACTGAGTTCCAAAATAAAACAAATTTAGAGGATCCAGTCCAAAACAATACAATGAATATTTAAATGGAGACTACTCAGAGTATACCAAAAATGATTCTGGCAGGGTTGTTAAAGAAGGAAACCTGTAGACTAGCCTCTGCCAACACTGTTCCAATCCTTGCTCCTGAGCATCTATTGACAGATGCTGATGCTTCACAGCTAGGATCCAGTTTCTCTAAGCCAGAGGCTTCCAGATACATTTGGAGTGGGTGTTGCATTCCTAAATACATCTGGAAGATACCAGAGGTGGGGGTGTCCTGGCCTGTGTATGGCAATAACAAATGAATCTTACCCATGGATACTTTTATTGAAATCTTCCTGAAAAAAGGGCAGGCAAATTCCAAGGCTGCCTGGGAAACAACTTTGAAACCACTGCTCTTAAGATCTGCAAACTCTCAGTAGCATGTTGAGTGGACCCAGGAAATCATGGCATATTGGTGGAACCCCCAATGTATCCAGATCTCATGATGCCCATTAGACTCCTTGCCCCTATTTGAGGAATGAAGAACTAAAACAAAAAGGTAGCTGGCATGCAGCAATGCAAGTATTAGTCTCCAGAATTAACGTTATTGTCAAGAATGAAGTTAGATTCTAGTTAAGCTCTCTCTATGTATTTAGAAAATAAAACTAACAAGTGGTTTCAACTGCAGCCAATGCTTTTGTTGTAAAGGTAAGCTGCCTGCTAAGGAAAAAAATAAGCTAGGAGTTCATTACCTGGGTTATTGGGGGAGGGGACAAGGAACAGCATCACAAATTTGCTTGTTGGTACGTTGTTTGGTTATGCCTGGCTACAGTCACCATGGTAGCCAATTTGTGAATGGACAAGCTTAGGTTATCCACCAGATAAGGTAAAACGCAGTCAAGATCACAGCCAAAAAAGAGCAATCAAAGCTTTGATTACAATGTCACCTTGATTTTTTTGACTCATATTCTATGGACATGCCTTGGACAAGCCCCTTGAGGCTTTACTTTGAACAATCTGAGCATGCTTTCAAAATTTCAGCTGACATCTGGGAACCTTAGTTTATGGCTTTGTATGTTTATATCCAGCCGATTGTAGTTGAGACTCAGGAAACCGTAATTAAAACAAACTGGGTTAGACCAATTTGTGAACTCAGTCAATGACTCTTGGACTGATTTTTCAGGCAACTTTAATATATATATATATATATTAATGAAAATTATTATAGCAAATAGAGCTGTAAATAAAGATATAGGTAAAAACAGGAAGGCCTTTTATCTGGTCGCATGGTGAGGGGGCATCTCATACATTTGCTAGTGAATGCAGCTCATATGTATATTAGTGGGCACCAACCTTTTACCACCACATGCAGGAGAGGAACCCCCCCCCATTCCTATCCAAGCCCCATTTGGTAAGGACAGAGTAAGGGCACACGTTCCAGGGGAATTAGTGGAGAGAAAGGTGGCACACAAGTTGACTTTTCCACCCAGACACCCAATATTGTTGGGGCAACCCTCAGATAAGGCTAGAAGTGGGCTTTGTGCCAGGATGCAGAAATACAAGCCATCGCTTAAGCAGAGGACTATTTATGGATGCAAAAGACACATTCAGTTCATAACCTCTTTGTTCAGAATAGCTTCTCTATCTTCTTGTACCCCAATGTGAAAAAGCTAATTTGGGTCCAATCCCATTCCAGTCTTGATACGCGGACTTGTAGGCAACTGCTTGGCTGCTGTCTCCTGGGAGCTTAATGCAGTCTCAAGGAAGGGAGCAATGGTAGCATGCAACTGCTGATGGTGTTTAACAAACAGCCCCTTTTGTTTGAAAAGACAATATTTATTTTTCCTCTAGCAAAGTTCTGCAGCCTCCTCTTCTGCCCCCAGACACTAAAAGAGCAGCAGGGAAATGAAAAGCAGACACACTTACAGCAGAGCTTCCAAAAAAAAAAACCCAACAAAAAAAACAACCCTGCACAAATACATAAAAATGTACTTTATACTTAGGATCCTATTGCATGTGTGACTTCTACTAACGTTTATAGCTCGACACGATCAGAAATATTCCAGATTGTTTCAGACACTAATTCAGGATTGTTTACACTGAAGGGAATCCCAGACTGTTTTGAACATTCTGCTCTTGAATATTCTTGGATGGTCATAACATGCTTATTGCAAATTCTGACCTCTACTTTTTAGGGAGTCAGATAGGAAAGTAAATTCTCTGCGTGGTGCAGGTCCATGTGAGATGCATGGGGAAAGGCCTTGCCCAGTTATCTGGGAACGGTTCAATCCTGTTGGACCTGATGAAGTGGGCAGGGTTCTCGATGTTGTCAGTGCAATCCCTGTCCCTCCTGGTTGGTGAAAGCAGACAGGATGGTGACTGCCAGGTGGACTCAGGCAATGATAAATTCTTCACTGCAGGAGGGAACATTCTCAGGACATTTTAAGGAGGCCCTGATTCACCACCTCCTCAAAAAGCCATTGCTTGATCCCAAATGTCTAGACATTTTTGTCCAATTTCCAGGAGGTTGCTCGGCAGCTTCAAAGTATCCTGGATGAAACGGATTATCTTGATCCCTTCCATTCAGGATTCAGGATTCAGGCCCAGTTATGGAATAGAAACATCATTGGTCAGACTTATGAATGATTTCTGGTGAGAGTGGGATGAGTGTAGAGCAACCATCCTTGCGTTCCTTGACCTCTCAGTGGCCTTTGATACCATCAACCATGGTATGTTTTTGTGCTGGCTAAGGAGTTTGGGGCTGGGCGGCACAGTCTTGCATTGGTTTGGCTCTTTTCTCCAAAGTCTGTCCCAGTTGGTGCTGACAGAGACTGAGAGATCCATCAGTCCCTTTATGGCATGCCGCTGGGCTCAATGCTCCCTCCATTTCTTTTTAATAGCTACATGAAACCATTAGGTGAGATCATGTGCCACCATGGGATGAGGTATCTTCAGTACGATGATGATACTAAATTTACATCTCCAGCCCTGGTGATCCAAGTGATGCTGTTGTGACCATCTCACAGTGGAATGAGACAACTCACCACAGCCAACTCACCGCAGGACAACTCGCCAGGATCAACTTGCCACAGGACAACTTATGGTGGGACAATTCAACAATTCAATTTAATTATTTAAAATAATTAAAAAATATTTTTTAATTTTTGTCATTCAGATTTCATGTTGTCCCTCCTTTGGCATCCTTTCTTTAATGATTCTGTTCTATTATTTCTTCGACATTGTCCTGTGGCACGTTGTCCTGTGGCAAGTTGGCCATGGCGAATTGTCCTGGCATGAGTTGGCCATGGCAAGTTGGCTGTGGCTAGTTGGTGGTGGGGGTCTGGATGGGGGGGACAACAGGCTTTGGCTGAACCCAGGCAAGAGTGAATGGCTTTGGTTGCATTGAGCTTCAAAATCCAGACCATCTGTAATTCTGGGTAGGTTTCCACTACCCCAGACAGACTCACTGACCAACTAGATGCACAACTCCTGCTCAAAGAGCAGGTGATGGTCATGGCTAGGAGAGCCTTTGCACAACTTCATGGACTATTGCAATGCTCTTTACATGGAGCTATCTTTTAAAAATATTCAGAAACTACAACTGGTGCAGAATGTGGCAGCGAGGGCTATTCTTAGTGCCCTCAGGATGGCCCTTCTTACACTGCTGTTCCACAAGCTGCATTGGCTGCTGGCTTGTTTCTGGGTACAGTTCAAGGGGTTGCTTATCACCTTTAACCCCTTCATAGCATGGGCCCAGACTATCTGAGGAACCATCTCACCTCATTGGAATTGGCTCACCCTTCCTGTGTTAGCAGAAGGGGCATGTGCGAATGCTGTCGGTCAAGGAATTTTGGCTGGGGAGTACTGAAGAAGAGTCTTTTCTGCCATGGCTTTTGTCCTTTAGAACATTGTGCCTCTAAGGTGAGATCCACACACATCCTTCTGACCTTCCATAAGGGCCTGAACACCTGGCTCTGCCAGTTGGCCTGGGGCCCAATGGTGACCCAAAACACCGGAGGTGGCTGGCAAAATAGACAAGATCCCACCTCCTCCCCCACCCTGTATGCATCCTGCTCCCTTCCTTCACATCTTTTAATTGTAAATTATTACTATTATGATTATTTGTAGCTTCAATGTTTATAAGCCACCCAAAGTCAGCTCTAGATAAGATGGGCAGCAAACAAGTCGATTAATTAATTAAGTAAATAAATAAATTTGAAAACAGATTTCCCCTCCTCTTTTAGCCTATTGATCAATTCAGCAAGGTGGGCCTATAAGCCAGTTTCATTGGTAATTTACTTTTATAGTGAAAGGATATAACTGGGTGAGATATACCACAGATGCAATTCTTACTGAACAGTGGGACAGAACTATGCAGGCTTTATATTTGTTTTAAAACTTTTATTTGTTTTAAAATATTACTTTTAAAACTCCACCTCCTATAGTTTTCTTATCACACAATTATCATCACAGCAGGTCAACTTGTTACACAACAGCCCTCAACTTATTTCTATTTGTTTTGTTTTATCAACAAGAATAAAATACAAAACAGAAAAACAAAAAAACGTACATCTAACACCAACAAAAAAAGTGTGTGTGTGTGTACATGTGTGTGTGTGTGTGTGTTTGTGTTTGTGTACAAAAAAGGAAAAATATGACCCAGGTATCAAATAAATCTAACATTAAGCACAAAGAATACACCCCAGCTGGATGCTGGAAATGATTATGATCAACTTATGATCATACTGGAGTCTTAGACTTACTGGTTGTAAGTCTTGACGATCGTAAAGTGGGTCACCCACATAACGAACCCAATTTTACAACCAATTTTGCAGTGGTCATAAAGTAATAACCATTGTAGTAAAGCAAACCCATCATTTGCCCCAAACCATAAGTAAATGGCATGAGAACATCAGAACTGGATTGTAAGTATAACCTTGGGGAGTTCCATGTTGAAGGCTGCCTGTATAGTATCATTTTTATGCATGAATGACTCCTGTAGGTAGCGAGAAACAGCCTTTCCCCTGAAAATTGCTCAGTACTCTTTCTGCCCTTCTCCCCACTTTAGTAATGGAGTACTTGTATTTAATGGCATAGTAAAACTTTTGTTACCTTAAACATGCTGCTTCCATTTTCAAATGCCTAAACTAATTTCTCAGGAGATTTCAAACAGGTTTTCTTTTCATTCAGATTGGTGCAGAATGAATTATAATCCAAGATATCTGAAAACACCATTTGGAGTCATCTGGATTAAATATTTACATTTAGCTTTATTTCTTTAGCATATGGCAAATATTAAAAAGCACATCACAATTACATTCTCAGTGAGCAAATATGAAACTATTTACTGTATACATTAAATAAAAAGCTAAATAAATAAATTTACATTTAAAATGAATAAAAGCTAGAAAATCAAATAGGACTCTTATATGTATTATGTATGTATTATCTTTCAGTAATAGAAGACACATTTTAATGCTTTCCACACGTGGTTTGTAATCTTTTTCAGCGCTTGCCGCTTTTCAATATCATATTCCAGGGATCCCCAGAGTGATATATCCACAAGCACCAATACACCCACAGATACTTCTCTTAGCATCTATCAGCCTCTCCCACTATATTTTATTTTAAAATAATATTCTTTTAATTTTAAACAAATTCCAGGCAGAAACTGGCATCCTGAAAATCAAAGCACCAAGATCATCTTTATTTCTAAGAATGATTGTAGTCTAATATCTGTAAAATAAAGATAAAGGTCAGTTGGGTGCTGACAAAAATATTTTTGTGGGAAGAACTAGAAAGAGTGGCAGATAAATAGCTAATGTGCTTTCCAGTAAATTGTACTTTGTCATTTGCCGCCCAGCCAACTATGGCAGCTACTTTACTAATGAGCTGGTCCTAGCACATGGTAGCCATTTTCTTTTTTGAAAATGGACCTAGATGTCTCAAAATGTCAGGTATCAGAAATATCACACACAAGCAACATTTTAGTTAAGCCTCACTGTGCCTGATGCCCATTAAAGATGTATTGAGGCTCCAGCTAACAGAAAGATTAGGTAGAAACCAATATGATTATACTTTCATAAAACCTGAAAATTGCTGCTCTAGTGACTATAGGAGGGATCAAACTGGGGGAAACTGCATGTTCTTTATAGCCTGAATCATTTAGAAAAATAAAACAAATGTTTGTTTGTCAAATATAGAGGAAGAGTTCTTTTTTCAAGCAGTGAATAATACCAATTGCTCGTAGCAGTACAATTGTCAATACCATGTTGATTGAGACAGACTTTATTTTTGTTCTGGCTTCCTATCAGATCTTCAGCTTGCCAAGTTACAGCCTTCAGCAAATCCTGGTTTAGAACTCTCCTTTGATGTAATCCCTCCTGACCTTTACTTCTTCCCCTCTTGCAGACCAGAATGGCATTATTGGCACCTGTTTGTAAGTACATTCCACCCCTTCTTACAGAGCCAGTCTGATGCTGTAAGGGATACATTAAATGCTACAATTGCCCACAGGACTATTCTCAGTCTATAACATGTGATGTTGGAAAAAACAAAACCAGAGAGCAACTCATAAGATCAGATAGAACCAATTTGGAGTTACTCCAAATGAGATGACAATGATTTTTTTACTTTTTCTTCAGAACATCAACGTGTCAAAATTATTTGGATGCCAAAGCTCCATGGAATTTCTATTGAGAATCATTTGAACCTATTTGAAACATGTGTATCCTACCAACTAATCAAAAAACACTTTGATTGAACTTTGTCAGGAATTTAATGTAGACACATGGAATAGGTATTTCTGAATTTAGGTTTCCAATATATTCTCTATTCGTGGAAGTGGGACATGGATATTGAGCTAGAGGTCACAGCTATATATAGAGAAAACATATATTGAGTACAGTTGAGTACAGAGTACCAAAAAGGCTAGTATTTATAGTAATATTGGCCAGTCAAACCAAGAGATTTCTTGATGCTTCCTAAGCTAAAATCTTGACACACTTGTCATATTTCAAAATTTTAGCTTAGAGTACATTCAGCTATCAGAGTTTTTATGATACAGCTTCAAAGATTTTCTGATCCTGGAAAATTGAGTCTCCCAAGACCAGAGTAGCTAACTGGTTAATTTAAATTTTTAACAACAAGAAAAGAAAAGACAGCAAGCCATGAAAATAATCAGCAGGAATTTGCTTCAAGACTTAAATTGGTAGACATTAATGGGTGTTAGATTATTGCTGATCTCTGGTCTCTGCTGGTGTCTTTCTTGAGATCTATAGGAATCATGTAGTTCTACTGGCAGGACAAGCAACATCTCCCTTTACTTGGAAGAATCAGAGATTAAGTGCCACTTTAAGTTTCCCTCCCAAAATTTAGGATTTTTTTTTCTGTCTAGGCTTTTCAAAATAATGTGGGTTGATCTATAATCATATACTCAGAGAACTCATACAATAGACACTTATTGTTAAATATTAAAAAGTATAACATATGCATAAATGCCTCATTTCCTAAATCAACTTTTTTTAAAAAAAACAACTGGTCATTCCCAGTATGTAGACCAACCCTCCAAATTCCACAGCAACCATGGTCACAACTGAGAATTCTAGCAATTAATATCCACACTTACTGGAGGAAGATCAGATTGAGGATTACCCAAGCTGTAAATACATAAAACTGTTTCTCTTAGTTCCCTGAACGTATCTGTATTAGAAGACTCCTAAATGGAATTTTTTTGATTGGTTCCATTTGTTTCCAGGGTAAAGTATCTACTCTTCATGACTACTAGAAAAAGAGCATTTCCTTACCACCTTAGCCTCAGTTGATTCCCCTTCCCCTTGGCATCATAATCCCCTTTGCCAAAAAATTAATGAAATTCTTTGCCCAACTGGTGCCTTTTACCTGTAGTTTCCAATACTCTTACATGTCAAGGAATTCTGGATTTTGCAGATCAACACATGTGGAAAGCATCCAGCTGTCAAGGCTGACATAGAATTCTTGTGAATCCACTGGATTAGAGTAAGACAGAACAAATTAATCAATTACTGATAACAATTATTTGGTAACAGCAGCCATATTAAAATGAGACTTTAAAACAAAGATCAGTATCTTTATGTCAATTTGTATATGGTCGTACTACTTCATGTCCGCAGAAAAAATGATATATTACTGTACTACTGTTATTATTTTTATTGTTACTGTAAACTCTTCTTTAGAAAAATGAAATTTTCCCTGGAGTTTCCCAACCATCAGAGATTGAGTATCAAGATACTCAATTTATAATCATAGGCCTACTTTCCTGGAACCTTGTTCCCCTCAGGTGGAACAGTATCTTCTTTGGTAGAATCTGGAGTATACGTAAATTCATGGGCTGATCTAAATTTTGCATCTCTTTCTTTTAAAGGAAGGCCTTGAATGCTTTTAGAAAGCTCAATATAGGTCAAACTTTGTGGTTTAAAACCTATTCCATTGTGATCCACTTTATGTACTTTAATAGATTTCTCCCCATCAGCATCAGTAAGCTAAGTGCTATTACAGAGCCAATCTTTTGCTTTCATTTTCTTGTAACTTGCAGTTAAATGGAGTTTACTCCTTTGGAAAACTATAGATTATTTATAGTCACTAAAGAAGGAGCACAAATGCTGGCTTGCTACTGTGGTTGCTTTTAAAGGCTTTTTATTGATTAATGGTTTGCTCAATTCTTCCTGCTACGCCCTGAACACTAAATCAAATGTTGTTCTAGTTTCTCAGAGGTGTTTGTTTTGGTAGACGATATGCCATATTGAAGACAGGAATCAGGTACTATACCTGTTAACTAGAAGGAATAGGAAAAAATCTACAATACACTTGCAAATAAGACTACAGATTGTTCTAAACCCACCTGCTTTCACAAATCTCCATTGTTTATTTTGCTGCATTGATTTTTTTTAAAAAAAGAGATCTGTCAGTTTCAAGAGTTTTCTTCCTTTCTTTGTTGCCTACAGTTGAATTGATACCATAAGTGAGAGGTTAAGAGATTATTCACAAGCCTGGGCAAGAATACTTGACTTAAATGGGTGTAACAAAAATGAACACATTTTTACAGTGTTTTGACCTCTGCACGGTACTTGCTTCCTGTCCATTTTTGACCCAACTAAGAATACTGATACTGAAGCATTGGGCCTGATTTAAAGAGTTGTGCTTCAGAGAATCTTCTCAAGACATTCTGTGATTCTCCTTCTTGGTTTACATGTGATAGAACAGCTCCTAGAGAAGGATTTTTTTTCTGTAACACTTTGAAAATGATTTGGAAGAAGTCTTTGTACCGTTATAAGCAAAGCACCTCTGCAGTTCAGACTCAGCAAATGAGAGGAAGTAATTACTTTGAGGAGTTAAATCTGCAGATCATGCGGATGGAGAGATATGTTCTCCTCTCTGTGATCTTGGAACTTACCCTCATCAGAAATCCTGCTGTCATGGATTCCGATAGATGAGACCAATTAAAACAGAACTCCGAGGCTTGAATTTTCCTCTAAGAACATGTTTATTGGTTACAAAGTATCAGCACAGTCAAAAGTGAAACCAAAACCAAAGTTCCCTCCAGAAAGTAACAGTATTACAAAGTTAAATTTCCCACCCCATAACCTATGCAATCAACTACATTTCCCAATGAAATAGTTTGGCGGTTTTCTAACATTTAGCACAACTCCCAGCCTAAGGAACAGAAATGACCTTGGTTCCCATGGGACAGAGAATTGTTTAGGCTAGCATAAATCTCCCCATTCCTCCCCCCCAATCATGTGGCAACCGAAAATGAGCAAGATGGCTTCAGCCAGGTTCATTGCAGAGTTGACACTAAGTATGTTTTAGAATAAAGCCTGTGGAATTAGTAGATTTTTTTAAATATATGCAGACCTAGGATTGTGTAAAAAACTTCTGTATCTATTGCTTGAGAAACATCTGAATCCATTGTTTGCAAGTAAATGGCATTGCTAGCTTAAAGAATTTAGCAATCAAAACATGTGCTCTACTTTTGAATTACTGTATATTTCCTCAACCAACATACTGCCCAATAATCCCAAACTACGTTCAACCCACAATAAAAGGTAAACTTCAAACAAAACCCCAGTAAGACATCGAGTCAATTTTATTTTCAATGTAAGACTAGATTTCTAAACACCAGTAGAATAAAGTATATAATTCTAAAACATAACAGGAATTACTGATCAATTTATCTGGAGACACTAGTTTAGGAGAATTTAACTCCATAGCCCTCAACTTACAACCACAATTGGGCCCGAAATTTCTATTGTAATTCAGTGTGATCATAAAGTGAATCATCATGTGACCAGACACAATTTTACAATCATGTTTATCACAGTCATTAAGTGAATCTCCATGGTTCTTAAGCAAATCTGGCTTCCTCGATTGACTTTGCTTGTTGGAAGCTGGTTGGAAAGTCACAAATTGTGATCATGTGACTGCAATACACTGCAGCCAATGTAAATGCAAGCTGGTTGCCAAGCGCCTGAATTGTGGTGTGACGTTCATAACAAGGACAGGTTATAAGTTACTTTTTCCAAGGACCTCATAATTTAAAGCCCTTGTTAAACAAACGATTGTAAGTCAAGGACTCCCTGTAATGTCCTCTCCTTTTAAAGATAACTTGCTAGCTCTGGATTCTGCTTAGAAAAGAATAGTGTGAAAAAGTTGAGACTAATCTGTAATGTAATTTGGTCTTCAGGAAGCCAAATTTTAATAAGCATAGGTGAAAGATGAGCATGTGCATCTTGCAAGGAGCAGACCCTAACCCAGGGTGCTTCATGACTATGGAATGTTCTCTCAAGATGGGAATGCGTTTTGGTTTCCACTCTTCCAGTGTAGGGAGGATAATAAAAATACATTTCATCAAGGTTTTAATTTTTTATTATCTCATTGATTTAATTATGATTTCAAGATTGTGTTTAGTTTTACACTTGCTTTTTAAAAATTGCTGTGAATAACCTTGAATATGAAATAAACAAAAGAACCGGGAAAGGGAAAAATCCAGGAAACTATAAACTAGTTTCCTAAGGATTTGAGGGTGGGCAAGGTTCTAGAATAGGTGTCTCCAAACTTGGCAACTTTATGACTTGTGGATTTCAACTCCCAGAATTCCCCAGCCAGCAAAACACATGAAGCAACATGTCAGTAAGAATTTAGGAAATGATATTGCTGTTATCAGGAATCATTAGGGTTTGTCAAGATCAAGTCATTTCAGAGTAACCTTAAAAAACTTGCTTAGTAGAACAAGGGAATGTTGAGGATATATATAACCTGATCACAGTAAGAATCTAACAATATTACTCCTAATAGCTTGTAGACAAATTAGCGTAATATTCACTAGACGATGTTGCAGTCTAGTGGATTTCCAGCTGGTAGAAACTTACATCTAAAGATGCTTGTACAGTAAATGGTTCTGCTCTTCCTGAAGAGACATATTGGATGGGTTTCTTAAAACTCCATTCTTGGCCCAATGTTATTCAAATTCTTTGCAAATGGCTTAGGCTGGAAGGGATACTTATTAAATTCAAACTAGATAGATTCACTAATACTTAAGAGATAAAAGCACAATTAAGTTCAAATTGAATTTTCCACAAGCTTGAGCATTGGCCCAAATTCAATAGGTTGATTTCAACCATGACAAATATATGATCCTACAGTGTTGGTGGGGGGAAAATTAATATACATATTGCTTGTGCACAAGAGGTGGTGCTGGTTACCAGATCTGCTGGTTTCAAAAAGGGTTACCAATTCATGAAAGTATAATGGAAGTGTGGCTGTCTTTGAAAGCTATTTCCCAGCAGACTAGGGGCTTCTTTGTGCAGTTGTTTGGCCACTGTGAGAACAGATTGCTGAACTAAATGGGCTAGGGTAGGGGTTCACAATCCCCAGTCCATGGACCGGCATCGGTCTGCAGCACACCAGAAACTGGGCTACACAAACAAGCAAAGCACCATCCGCGGGATGCAAGTAGCCCACGAAACACATCCTCTGGTCCGCAGAAAAACCCCTCTCCATGGATCCGGTCCCTCGTACCCAAACGTTTGGAGACCAATGGGATAGGGACTCAATCCAGCAAAACAGTTTTATGTTTCTAGGTAATAACGATCCTGGAATACTATTGACCAATCAGATGAATATGGGTAATGTAATTAGTGGTGTAAAATAAATGTAGAGTAAAATAATGAATGTTTAACAACAGCTCCTCCGGCTTCAGTGCTGCAGCAGCACTGCAAGCTTCCAACAAATGATTGGTATGCCAGCTCTGCTCTCAATTCCTGAAAATTTAACAACCAGCTCCTCCTGTGAGTGGATATGAGCAGGCTCCAGCATACAACTGAGTGCAATCCAGCAGCAACTAAAAAATAAAATCCAGTCTAGGCACTGCATTCACAAAAGCATTGCTTCCAGATTACAGGAGGTATTAATTCCATTACATATTTCATTGATTAGACCATGCTAGGAATACTCTACCCAGTTTTGGGGATTGCAACTTAAAAGGGACACGGAGAAATTGAAACAGATTCAGAGAACTATCATGAATAAGAGGATTGGAAGTTACTTTCCACTCAGAAACAGTTAAAGATGGACACATTTTGCTTGTAAATGAAGACTAAGGGAGTTATAACCATAATGTATATGTATATACTGTACTGTATATATATTATCCCATCTGAAATGGGCTTGGATTTTTTTAAACTGACAGCTGAGATCAAACCAAATTTTAAAAGATCAACCTGAGTGTAAAGAGGCACAAGCTGTAAAGCAGTGAAACAGATTGGCTAGATTAGAACAATGATAGACCCTCTCTATCTGGAGGCTTTCAAACAGAAGTCGGATAGCCATTTGTCAGGAATGATTTAGTCAATCCCAGCAAATGAAGAGGCTGGACTAAATCACCCACGAGTTTCTGCACAACCCATCCATTCTGTTAAAAAAAAAAGCCCTTCATGTTTGACACACAGAGAAAGAAATGGTTGTTATGGAAGATTTGTATGAGATTTTACTCGTCACTCAACTTAAATGAAAAGTGGCAGCTTTCAATCTATGATCCAGAGTGTTCCATGATTTCTTAAAGATAGCGATTCCTTAATTTTTTTAAAAAATGGTGGAAATGTTTCCTGTCAGATTGTACTATATTAGTACTTTGTATATTTCTCAGAGAAAATGTATTGTTTTCCAACTTACAAGATAAGATCTTTGATTTCTTTTTTGAAGTTGCCTGTTTTTAGACATGTACAGATTGGAACTCGGGAGAATATATCAGAGATTTGTAGTAGATAACTGCTGTGAGAAGTGTTTCTGTAAGAACAGTTAAAAAATGCTGCAATAAATGATCTAATAACTTTTGACACCCAGCAGATTATACTATTGTTCTTCTGCAGAACAGTGGACAAATAAAAACATTTTTGGTGAACAATTTCTCTTGCTCATTTTTCTCAGAAGGAACTGTTGTATGAGCTGATCCCGCAAATAGCTTCTTTAAGAAAGCAGATGTCCTGCTTTACCATGGAAAATAGCAACACAAGCCAGTTATAAATATAAAGTTTATTCAGTATATATTGTTTAGAAAAATAAGTTCACATTTTAGAATACAAACAAACAAAAACACAATTTTCCAGGCACAAACTTCTACATCAGTGTTTCTCAACTGAGACAACTTGAAGATACGTGGTCTTCAAATCCTAACCACATCTTAAAGTTGTGAAGGTTGAGATATACTGCTCTATTCAGTATAACATACATACATATTTTCCAATCTCTTTGGTTTGGGAGCAAAGCACAGCAATCTCTTCAGAAATGCAATATATCATTTCTTAACAGTGCAGCAACACCCTTGCCTCCTAACATCTACATTCCATGTAATTTTCTTCTTTTGTCATAAGGCACAATCAAAACCATATTGATTTACCAAAATAAGTTTTGTTCCAAGCATACAATTGTGGGCAACAAATGGACACTGTCCAAGCTGAATGCCAAAGACTGAAATATTCACATGCTTTTCTTTCTTAAGTTGAGAAGTATAAAATTAAGTTATTAAAATATTATAAGAAATTTAGAAAACATATGTCAATCTATCCTTTTAAGATATGACTGCTGAGTGATGAACTGCAGAAACAGCTTAGACATAGTTCAAAACCTTCACTACCTTGAGTAACATGCATTCTCCTGATAACAGCAAAGAAAGACTGCTTTATTCCTCCCACAGATTCTTGCTTACTTGTAGTAAGTTGGACAATAGCCATTTACTGAAGGCTGGTTACTATGAGATATACATAATGATCAAAGGATAACTTACATTCTTTACTAGCAAACCACATTAAACTGAAGGGAGCTGAATAGGATTCCACAGGCTTCACACTGGGCCCTCAACTGTTCAATACTTTTATGAATGGCTTGGATGATGAGATGGTGGTGCTTGTTAAATTTGTAGATGACACAACAGTAGGTTGTAGAAAAAAGCTAATATTCTCCCCAAAAAACCCCTAAATTTCAAAATAATCTGAAATGGGCCCGAAAACAACAGAATGAAATGTAACAGAAGTAAAGACGAAGCAGAAATCAAATGTGTAGTATTGGCAATATTATTTGTGAGAAAAATCTTGGAATTACAATTGATAAGAAACACTAAGACAATCTGATATTACTGCAAAGAAAACAAAAGGCCCTTGTAGGCCGAATCAAAAGAATAACGTTTCCAAATTAAGAGCTGACAGTTTTTCTTTATTTTGCATTGGTCAACATATCTTAAATAATGTCTCCAGTTCTGGGCACAATACTTTATAAAGGATTTAGATAAACTGGAACAGATTTAGAGAAAGGCACTAAGAAAGGTCAGAGAATGAGAAATTTACTGAACATGTTCAACTTGCATTTTGTTTTCATAGTAGGAAAAATATTGATTCCGATTATCAAGGAAGGATTAGTTAAAGCAGAGGCTGAATAGACAGTTGTCAGGGATATTTTAATCCAGATCTCTATATTAAACACAGGATTGGAATTGATGTTCCAAATGGTTCCTTCCAACTCTATTGATATCTTTGCTGCGGAATTCCAAAATTGTTCAATTTTTCTTTTTCATTTGGGCAAAATATAACAGAGAAAATAAATTAAACAATAAAATAACTCAACTGTTTTACGTGTCAATACAAGTCTGGCAAAATGTTGTGACTATTTAGGTGTCCCAATAAATTTTCGCTCTTTAAAAAGTGTCATCTTTTATTCAGCCTTACCTGGAAGGCTGGAAAAGAGGTAAGATAGCTTTAATGCTATGCTCCTGTGAGTTGTGAAACACTTCTTCCAAATAATTTTTGATGACCATGACATCATATGGGAGTAGCTTGAATGGGAATTAAAATATTGTATACTGGAGAGAATCTGGAACAAAAATATGATTCAAAGCTCATTTTTTTGTCATGTCACCCAATTTCTTCCAGTTTTTCATATAGTATAGATAGATTTATCTATCAACATGTAAAAAGAATGAATGGGTTTTCTAATTGTTTAGATCAGTGGTTTTCAACCTGTAGTCCACGGACCCCTGGGGGGGGCACACAATGCGTCACAGGTGGTCCACAAAGGCTTGAAGAAATGTTATGATTTAAATGTTGAGTTAGGTCCTGGGGGTCTGTGGCCACAAAAGGTATTTAAAGGCGGTCCATGGTGAAGAAAAGGTTGGGAACCACTGGTTTGGATGAGGGGATGTTCACTTTTGGATACATAATTGTTACAAACAGAAATACAGACATAATTATAAAAAGCAGTCAAAATGATTTAGTGTTTAACCTGGAAGAAAGTAGCATGCATACATGAAACCAAGACATTTATCATTTATCACAGAGCCTTTCTCCAGAGTCATCATGATCACCTCCAAACATTCATAAACCAATTCATAGAGCCCTGTGATTTTTTTCAGTTGAACAGCTCTTGTATCCTCTTCAGCTAAGGAACTGGCGAATGCAGAAACCTGTGTTCAGCCAACGCATTCCCCAACTTGCTTCCTAACTTCACAGGTATTATGTGTTCATAAGTTGGTTCCCCCTCATGTTATAAAAACAGGGAAACAGTGCTGTGGCCTGATGTCTTTTTAACCTCAAGTGGGAAAGGAAGAGAGCTGGGCCAAGGCAAGAATATCTGCAGTGCCACTGCTAAACCAGAAATTCTTCGGCCCAACAGTATTGAAGGCAGCATGCAATCACATCGGTGGAGAGATGTGGTGGGATTGCCACATTCGGAGAGGACCTTAGTGCTTTTGAAACTGGATCTCTGTTTTTTCAAGACAATTATTTCAAATTGGGAATTTCAAACCTGTTTGGTTTCTTTTATCATAGTTTCTAGGATGCATTCATAGCAATCAGAAAGCGCATGCAGATTTCCGAAATGAAAAATCCATCCTGTGGGCAATTTCCCCCCCTCACATTTTGCACAGCAAAGTAGCCTGCTACCTAATACACTTTTTCACTTCAAAAATGGTTGTGGGAACCAGCAATTCATAAGTTTGCTTTTCCTTTAAATAGATTCCTTTAAATCCTAGGAAGCTATCCTGATTTCTGAATAGAAAGAGCTGCTAAAGTGGAAAGGATATTTTTTCTGAATTACAGGCCTATGAGTTCCACAATTCTGCTAAGCAGTTTTCTATATTACTAGAGAAACAATGTGAATCTCTTCAAAGTACCAGACTAGACAACAACTTGGATACTGTTCTTACACATTTCCTGAAACTGTAAAATTGTATTAATTTAGATCACATACAGAAGGACAACTTACTCTTCTCAGAACAGATGATCAATTAACTATGTGGCTCAGGCTCTCTCTGGTAGTAGGAATACTACTGATCAGAGCAATTATATCTACTACACCACCACCACCAACCAGCCCGTTTTGCAGCTACTGTATTCTTTTAAATGAAAGTAGCCAGAGATGCTTTTCATCAGGACGGTCTTAGGTGCAACCACTTAACTTACTGTCTTATTCATTTAAGATGGATCTCTACATTTCAGCAACTTAAACACAGCACTTACATATGCAGCAGAATCCTGTGTAGATTATACCTTTTTGTGTTTGAAAATTAGATATTGATAGGAAAGCAATTTCTCTGCCAAATCAAAATAGCCGTGAAACTTATTTTTTCTATCTGCAGGAAAAGCAATAAACATGAGAGATCCAAGTAGGATGTCTGTATTGAACAACTCAAGAAGACGACTACATGGTGGTACTCATTCATACCTCAAAAGTTTCCTTCCAATGTATGCACATTCTGTCAGCCTTTGCTGAAAGATAAGATTTTTCAATTGATGGAAATTGCACTAACTGGTAATGCAGGCAGACTGTTAAAAGCTAGTAAGGCAATCCTTTTCACCTCATTAAATAAAAAAAGAGGGAAGAAGGACTTAAAACAAATAGCCTATTATCTTTCGGGTTCTTGCTATATGGTGGATTTGGAAAGTACTTGTTCTATTTCTGCAGAGGTTCCTGAGATAACCTGACTAGATCATTCTTCTTCATCTTTGGTAAATTGCAAAAAGAGACAAGGTAGAAATGAGATTGGGAGAATGCTTTTGTGCATGATCACTATCACAAAAAGCACTCAGTCAGAGGAGAGTCTTACATTCAGTTATATCACTGATTTTTACCCAAATCCAATATACTAAAATACTACCAGCATTCTTTATCTGAAATTTAACTTCTAACAATACAGAATGATTTAACATTTCTTTCGATATTTCATACATCTGAGATTCTTTTAACCAAAATGGATTTTCCCCAAAAGAAACGATTTTCAAGGGTTCCTATTACCTTCAAAGTGATGAAGCAAGATATTTATTTTGAGTTTGGTATATTGCAGTCATCCTTTCTTAGACCTGTAGGCACGTCCTACATGCAGAAAGGCTGAATCAATGGCAGCATAATCTCTCTTTGCCAAACCATTGCAATTCAACAAGTTGGGGATGGAATACGGAGGAAGAAGGGAACATACTTTGAATATTTATAAGCAACATACCATCTGTCAGAGGTATCCTGCATTTACTTCACACCTACTAGTATGGAAATCTCATCCCTTATTTATCAGAGTAATTGAGTTTTCAAGGGAATCTTGCATATGTAAAGGAATTAGGACCACTGTTTTGATTGCTGCCAGACAGATTTTTCTTTTCCTATGTTGATGAATCATAGAATATATGTGGAAGGGACCTTCTGGATCATCTAGTCCAACCCTCCCTTCAGTACAGGATTCAATTAAATCATCTTTGGAGGATAACTATCCAGCCTGTTTGAAAACCTCCAGTGAGGAGGAATTTATTACTGTTCTAGGCAGACTCTTTCACTGCTTAACAGCTGTGCTGGTTAGAACAAGGATTTAAGGCCACAAGGAAGAAAGGCACATAGGATTAAAAAAAAAAAAAAAAAACAATTAGCAGCCATCCTCAAACTTTGTAAATTATCTAAAGCTAAAACAGAAGTAACTTTCATGAGGGTTTGTTCTAAAATCTATAAATGCATTTGTTCATAGCCAAACATAAGACTAGTCCAAATTGTTACCAAAAAAGGAAAGAAAATCAATTAATGAAGCTTTATCAGGGAAAGAAATCTTTAAAATTAGGCAGAAATAATTTCCTGTTCAAAAATACAGAAAGAAAAAAAAATAAATTAAACTGCTCATATCTCAAAATGATAAAATGGACACCAATGATTATAAATAGAATCATCCTACTAATAAAAACAATTCTCATTAGCACAATTAAAACAATATTTACATAGGTGGCAGAGCCAAGGATTCTGGGTTGCATAATTTCAAGTGGCAAAATGTTTTCCTCCTCTCCCCCACCAGTTCAAATCAGACAAAGAAAACTTGCACCATTTCAAAAACTATAAAAATTGAGAATGCAAAACATTGGTATTCTGGTGGAAAACTTTTAACAACACACACACATACACACACACCCAAGAGAGTATTTGCAATTGTGCTCGCAAAAGAAGGTAACAGTAGCTTGTGAGGTATTGCCTAAAGTACTCCTTTAAAGTTGAAAACTGAAATATCACTTTCTCAATGCCCACCATCTGTAAGTAAAATTGAATCTAGACCCAAAAACAGTATGCATTTTCTCTTTTAGTTCCAGTCTTTTTTTTTAGAAAGAAAATCTTGTTCCTAACCAATAGCTATTGGTTAATAAACATTCTGAAATTACCTTGAAACTCTCCCTGTCCAAAGTTGCTACTTGGGTAAGCCAAACCATCTCATATTTGACTGGCATTTCCCTTCCATCCATGTATAATTCCTTTTGATCAGGCTGTAACAAAAGTTAGCATTCATGCAAACTTTGCATGGCAACTTTGTATTCTTAGTGAAGACCTCCTTTTAGTAAACTGGATTCTTCTTCAACTATGCATTTTTTATTGTTCTATGTGCCTATGGGGGGAAAAATCCACTGCTGTGCTTCTAGCCTTCAAAGGAAGAGCTTTCTCTACTGAAATGCAAATACAAGATTATTAATCTTAAGGGTGTTTTTTTTTTTTTTACAAGTCTTGCATATCTTCTTCCATCTGTACTGTCTGGAGTTTAGCCAGTTGTTTCTTGTCTGTCCCCAGTTCTTCACAGAGTGCATCGACTATATTGCTAGTAACATACTTGGTTTTGGAATCCAGCATCACCGAACTGCTTACTGATCTGCTTTCTGAATCAGATAAAAAGTTTTCCTTTAGAGTGGGAATGGATTGCAGGATCAGCCGCTGTTCTCGAGTGAAATGGGGATGTCCTGGCAAAGAGAGGTGGGATCCCATGTCATTGCCTGCTACCCCACCGATCCCTGTTAGCGCTGGCTGCACTGGAGATATGGACACCAGGTCGTGGCTGCTGATGAGGGAGCAGTTCTGAAGTGTTGCATAGTTTGCATTACTAATGGAAACAACAGTCGCTCCACTTGTTGTGGAGGGTTGCATTGGTGGACTCTCAGAAATGGCTGAGTTGAGTTCTTCTGCATTTAAAAGAGAAGGTGGTCCAAGGGAAAAGTTATGTGATATAGTCACGTTAACTAAGGAGGAGGCTCCTCCTGGCTGGAGGACCCCATTGGGTAAGTTGTCTGAAGGTAGACTAGCATGAAGTTGGGCATTTTGACCAAGGGGCATGACTTGAGAAAACACCAGGCTCGTTTCCAGTCCTTCCTGTTTCACCGGCTCAACTGCCTGGCTGGTGTTTGGGATGGTGTACACCACAGTGCTGGGAGCAAGGGAGCTGAAAAACACTTTCCCTTGTTGTGCTGTTGTAGAGTCAGTAGTAAATGTGCCATTGCTTGTTGTGCCTTGGTTAATGGAAACACTACCTGTGGTGGGAGAGAAACAAACAAATAAAAACGAGAGAAAGTTTTAAAGGCACAGTGTAAAATTAAGAGTTGTAGGTTTCTCACTCAATCACAGCTTAAAATTAAATTAAGAGTTGAATTTTCATCTCCCCATGGTTTTAAAACAAAACTTCCATTCAATAATGTCTATTTAAAAAGGACAATTTTTTTTTTTTGCTATTCACATAACATAACATTCACATAACATTCTAAGCCTCAAGTGGTTTTTGTTTTGAGGTGTGACCCACCCACTGGCTATTTTAATATTTATGGTTGACCATATTTTATGGAAATATGTTGCTACTGATGTTTCATTTTTATTATATGCCACCATGACTCCATATGAATTTGTTGGCATATACATTTAATAAACAAGCATATGTTATCCTTGAAACTATACTGTATAAAATGTAAAGATCAACAGAGAGCTTTCTCATCATATGAAAGGCATTTTTCTCCATTCATGGTGGTTTTGACCAAAAGCAGTGAATAATGAAATTGTGATACTTAATTCAATTTCAGAAATTGCTTTTCTGACCCTCTGATGTGTCTTTTAAATTATGAAAAGTATTCAGTATTGATACACACAAGCACACACACACAGTGATTGTGTGAGCTGCAGTCAAATTAGTCTTGACAATACGCCAGAATGCAAATTCTATTCTAATAAAGGAATACTAAAAAAGCTAAGATCTTTATCAAATAATGAAACTGATAATTTATTCTCCCATGAAGATGAACTATGAAGACTGGATACATGAAACTGTTGGCTTCTTGTAATATTCAATTATTTATTTATTTATTTATTTATTTATTTAATTTATATGCCGCCCTTCTCCCGACAGGGACTCAGGGCGGCGCACAACATATTTAAAACCAGAACATATATACAATCCCCCCCTTAAAACCGAATTAAACCGAATTTTAATGTTGCGTCTTCCGAATATTTAAAACCCAATGTAAAATCCACCCTAGGTCAGGTCCG